>NC_048218.1:159251203-159551203 GCF_002007445.2 Ailuropoda melanoleuca
GGGGATCACGCCCTGAGCCGAAGGCAGACGCTTAACCGCTGTGCCACCCAGGCGCCCCTTGTTACGGCTTCTTTGTCTTCCAGATGTTGTTAAGATCTCAGCCGCTGTCAGAATCATCTTTACGTGATTACATTGACTCTGTATTAGAAGATAACTCACATTTGGTCTCTGTGTCCTTTTGAAGTTCCAAATGTAGAAGTTTTGATACTTCCAGATCTTCATTCTAGATCCCATTTGCTAACATTTCACATTTCGTTACTTAAAATTACTGTACTTACTAAACTGATAAAAATTAAATATAAATGCGAAGTCATCAAATCCATAAAGTTGTTGCCACGTGTGGTCTAACCTGTTCAGAATTGCAGTTCTGCTTTATTGCCAAAAGGGAAATCTAGGATGCTTGGAATCATCAGCTAATCATGCATCATCACTATCCCGTGTCTCATGCAGGAACTCCTGGGTTCTGATTAGGAGGGTGATCTGCTAACATAATACAAAGGACATAAATAGGAAAGGGCCAGCAGGTGTCAGAGACACGTTTTCAGTTGGCCCTGTTAACAAGCTATTGTTCCCCGCTTACCCCACAGAATACTGTGTGAATACACACAGCAGTAGACTGAGGCAGGGTTGAGAGTTGCGTGGGTGAGCTGGTGACCTATATGAGACGCTCAAATAGTGAAATCACTTTGCACCAGTTGGTAAACCACCACTGGCCCAGCCCCAAGTGCTGCCACCCCCACGTCTTTGCCTGAGCTGCCTCTGCTTCTCTCTGGAGCCCTAGACCCACCCAGGATCTGAGCATTCACTAGCTAGCCCCTGGCAGGGCAGCAGGCCTCACCTCCAGCACCCTGTTCAGCCTGTGTTCTGATCGGTCCGCACCTAGACCATCTAGTTGCTACATAGTTAAAATATTATCCCTGGTTAAAAGTATCATTTCAGACTCGCGAACTTAATTTTTGGCCCTCTGCCATCTCCTTTCTTCGCAGAAGTATTGGCCCAATTTCTCACAGTTTGAGAAGAGGAATAAACCCTGGGTTGATAGCGTATATTTGATTTATGCACATTTTAGTGCATTTGCTACTTGTTCCTTGGTTCTGTGTTTTCTGACGGCGGTGTCACTGTTCCCTACACCATAATTTCCTGGTGCACTTCACGGCTCCTTCATCGCGCAAGAAGCCGTAAGGGTCAGTGATCTTCGGCACCACCACTTCCATTTCCTCATTACAAAAATTGACCTTCTTTCTGTTGTTTGAAAGGGCTCAGGCCACTGTCATTCAGATTTCAGGACTGTTGAACAGTAATAACAGTATAGGGGGAACAGGCAACCACCGCAGCAGCCGGGCATTGTACTCTCTTCCTGGAATCCATTCTGGATTTCTTAGTCTAGCCAGCAGGTGCTGTTTGCTGCCTTTCTCCCGCATTATATTTTACAGTAATTCCCGACTTGTCATTAAATCATTTAGTTGTATTTAAGCATTGTGCTCTACTCTGTGAATATTTGCCAAGGTTCTTGTGCTTTTTGGCAATTTCACGTTCATCACTCAACTCAGTTTGTACAACTAGCATCACAGAAAAATAAACTAGTCATCCCTGTGAAACTACCGACGGCCTTCTCATTGTCTATGACTTTGGTGACTGGGTGTGTGTGGAAGGGGGACTAACAGGAAACATGTTCAGACAAAAAGAAAAGCATGAGCCAAGATTAAACCCAGACCTCTTGTCTTTTCATGTAGGGTGCTTGGTCTAGTCCTTTTTTAGTTGCGTGTCTACTGTCATCCCGCCCAGTACCACGTTCTGGGTGTCTGGTTGCTCTCTGAAGGGGAATTTTATAAATCGGAAGTGGCAATATTGGAATTCAAAATGATCGTTATTAACTTAAAAACAAGAACGTCTGTTAGGTGAACACTTATCTTAATGCAAATGAGTTTTCTGATAAAATCCGGCATTTGTCCCTTAGACATATCGTTCCATTCAATCAGAAGAAGGCAACTCACTATATGTGTCGTTAAAGGAACCTGCGCCATTTCTCCCATTCGGGCAAATGAAAAGCAGAAGCGTGTGGTTTAATGCTGTTCTTTTAAAAATATGAATTCCTTAGATTTTAGCATCATGGAATCAGGAGCTATGATGTTCTTTGTTTCCATTTTTTTTTTTTAAACACTTACTGAGTGTCTGCTGAACGCCACGGAGTGTGCAGAAGGTAACACAGTAGGAGACCAACTCTCTGCCCTTGAAGGATTTATGGAAGATGTTTATGTTTTGCAATCTCTTTTTCTTAAAGTATTAATTTAAAAATCTATTTTGACTGGAACACACTAGCTTTGAGATTTAATGAAATCAGAAATAATTACGTCTCCGTGATAGAATGTTGTACATTTAAAAGCCAGTGGATGGTTCAGCAGGCTGTGGACAGCAAGCTGTGATACTAAGTGAAATACAATTCAACCAAAAATTCGTGTGGAAAGAATTCCTTCTATAACTTTCTGAGTCTTTAGCTGAAGGCTTAGAAAAAAATGATGTTCCAACAATCAATTGCAACCTGCATTTGCAGGTAACTAATTTCATTTCAGGTTCTCTTTGTAAAAAATCTTACGGTTCGATGATGAAACAAAACCAAAACATTTGATCTATGATGTCATAAAAATACGTGAGGTTTTAAAACATAATCTTCCAGTTTCTAAACATGTTGTATTAATATATTAGTTCCTTTTTTTTATCTAAAAATATTTAATAATGCCTAACGGAGTTTATTTTCATGGCACCCAGTATAATGACTTGGTCATGATTATTCAAATATTCCCTCTAGCCAAGAAACCTCTTTTATATACGCATTTTCTACAGCTTGTGGGAAAGTGCGTGAGAGCTCAGCTTAGGCAATTCTGAGCACCATTAGCATCTCTTATTTGAAATGGGGCTTTAGAATACAAAAATATAATAATTTCCCTGCATAAAAAAAAAAGAGAATTAATTACGCAACCTGAGGAGAGAAATAAGGAGCAAGCAGGTGTAACACCGGCACAGGAGGAGACAGGCACGTGTGCAAATGTAACCCAAGCCTCTCTGTTATTAAGGAAGAAAAAAGAAGTCAGACATTTCCTATTTCTAGGAGAGCAGTTCCATTTAGCGGGAAAAGGAAATCCAGCACATCTCTGCATCCAGATTTTGTGCTTGGCCTCCCCCGAGCCCCAGATGACCTGTAGGAGGGGAATGTGGAGTCGCGGGCACAACATGGGGATATTATGGTTTCCCCAAAATGGAGGAATTAACTGCATTAAACCAAAGGCACTTAAAAAGTGGAAATACAGATTAATTTTTTTTTCCTGTCATGCATGCCCAGAAATTTAAAGTGAGAAGAAGAAGTACTTTGGGTCATATTATCAGTTCTTTTGACGTAGCGACTTTTGTCTAGAGCTAGGAATAAACCATAAGAAATATATTCTGTTTTCTACTTCTGCTGGACGGAAAGAGCACCCAACCCCCACCAGCCACAGAGGTTAGAAAGTTGTCTTATTTTTATGTCCATTCTAAAAAGAGCAATCACCACCCCCACCCTTCTTTTAGAACTGCTCATACCTTCCTTACCCAAAGAGGACATTGTCCAGGGGAAAGAATTTAGTCAGTTTGCTTTCTTATCACACAAACTCGAGTACCTGGTTCTTCATATTTGCTAGCTCTGACCAAAAGTATGTATTCATTGCCATAAAGCAGCGATTCTCAAGTCTTTGTTAATGTGTAAATTGAAGAGAACAAAAGACCTTATGCCATCCTGTCCTTTACCACTATTAAAATATTTCTCTGGGATGGAAAAGAATAATACTGCCTCTGATGGCGCATGCTCACAGATGAGGTGATTCCTGTTTTTTGCCAATAATGATGGCAAAATTAGTAGTACAAGGGCTATCATAGAAGACAGTCTAAAGTCAAGTCATACTTAACCACCACTGTTCCAAAATAAATATTTTGCATTTGTAGATTCAACCCTTGGGTCGCTGGCACACTGCATGATTTTGTAGGAAAGCAATGCCACTTTAAATAAAAACCTCCCCTGCAAAACAAACAAAAAATCAGAAATGCTACCTTCGGATGGATCCATCCAAGCGTGACTACAATTGGAGTAAACACTGATAATTTGAATATTCAAAGAAGGGAAAAGGAGCAGATGAAGGGAACATTCATGAGTGATTTTGGGGAGGGTGCACGTGCATCATGTCATCTTATTTAATCACCCCAACAAACTTAATGAAGTTTCAGACAAGAAGCCGAATGTTCGAGCTATTCAGAATGTTGCCCCAGGAAGTGGCAGTTGAATCCATTTACGTTTATATATAATTGCCCCCCCCCCAACAGCGTGCTTATCTGGTACCTCTGGGGGAGGGGGCACTGGAAATAAGCAGAAAATGCAGGATTGCTATATCAAAGGTATTTAGAAAATGACAAAAAACGAAAAATTGAAAACACTTTTCTCCCTTTCCCACCTTAAAAAAAAAAAAGGCAAGAATCCCAGGTTTACCCTCCCAGAGCTGATGAGCCCTCTGTCCAATAACTTGCACCTTTGTGAATGTGATTCCTTCATCCCGTGAACACAGACAAACATTTCTAGCCAATCTAATGTTGTGCTGGGGGAAATAAGAACAACTGGTTTCCTGCCTTTCAGGGCTCGTGGTCAGTCTGATGAAGGCAACAGGCACAGGCAGGAGGAAATCCATCATAGCGACTGTAAGACAGATCAAAATCACAGAGCCACGTGCTTTGGGTGAATGCAGAAAGCATTGGAGTGGGGGGGCTCGTGCTCATCGTTCAGTGACCTGGCAGCTGTCCCACCTCGGCACGGCTTCACTGGGTAACTTGGGCACCGTCCACTGTTGGCACACCTCATTTTAATTTCAACTTTATCCCTGCTCTCATTCATATGTCACAGGAATATTGCACAAATTGAGGAGCTGTCTGTAAGTGCTTTGAGCCTCTTTGAAGGAACAAATACAAAAAGTGGCATCTTATGACAGAACCCTACTTTGGGGGGGCGCTGGGGTGGCTCAGTCGGTTGCGTCTCTGCCTTTGGTTAAGGTCATGATCCCAGAGTCCTGGGATGGAGCCCCATGTTGTTGGTCTCTCTGCTCAGCTGGGAGTCTGCTTCTCCCTCCCCCTGCTTGTGTGCGAGCTCTCTCTCTCTCTGAAATAAATATTTTTTTTAAAAAAAGAACCCTACTTTGGGAAGGTGTGAGAAAGAAGAAGGGATGCTCTACAATGATAATTATGAGGTCCTAGGAAGCGCATGTTTTCCTTTTACATGTAAATAATAAGGAAAACAGTCTCCTTTAAGAGAATCCAGCAAAGTGGATTTGTGGTTTGGATTCAGATTTTCAGGGGAAATGCAAATGAGAAATCCATTATATGAACAGGTCGAAAACAAGCAATTGTTTTTCTCCTCCTAAACCAGAGTTTAGGATAGATCCCTTTCCATTGTTTTGTCCCGAGGGAAACTGGTTCGAGCTGAACCAGACCTGAAGCGCCGCTAATTCCAAAATAGAATTTTCTCATTAATCGATTCAACCCTTACTCTGTAGACTTGCTCTCATGGGCCCCTGGGAAACTGTCCAGTTGATATCTGGAGAAGTCTGAGCTGTTGAGCATATTAATGACATTGCTTTCTACTTTGAGATGTGAGAGCGGAAATATGGGCGTCAGGCAAAGGGTCAGCTTTCCTACTGAGAAAACTGGATTGGAAAATGTCCCTTGCCCCCAAAGGCAAAAGAGGCTTCTTCATCCTCTCCTTTCATTAGTACCCAAACAGGCCCACGAATAAACCAGTAAACAAATAAAAACGCTGGGGAGTAGAGGGCTTTGGTTCACAAAATGCAAATTTCCCTCCCGTCAGAGTATGTAATTCTCGTGTTTCCGCCCCGTACTCATTTGCACCCCGCCCCGAAGGAGAGGCTGCTGACTTGATTGAGAAAGCTGGAAAGAGGTTCACTTGCACACAGGTGGCCTGTGCTCCCTTTGGCAGTTTTGCTGGGAACTTGCCTGGTAGCAGGTTGTGCCCATCCCCCTCTCTGCTCGTTAAGCCCACGGGGGCAGGTGCGTGCCACCCTCGTGCTCCAGGCTCGCCTTAACGCCCATAAAGCTGCTGCTTTCAGCCCAGACGGCCTCGTCTGTCTTCCAAATGGTTACCAACTTGAAGAAACCAAGAGTGAGTAACTGGCACTTCCTTCAAAAATTCCAGCAGCCTCCAGGAGACACCAAGGCCACATTCCACCTGGCGGCCACATTCCCAGATACATCAGAAATGGGAAAATGTCAGTTAACCTCATAACACTTCTTAAGCCCTGTGACCGATCAAAACTAGTCTTTGCCTTACATGCTGTTTCCCTCTTGAAAATGCTCTCCAGGGAAGTCCCAGGAGAATTGTAGTGAAGCCCCAGCACCTCAGCCCTCTGGTTTTCAACCCCAAAAGAAGAGCAGGTCGGTTTTGGTAAAGGCCCAGTTCCAAGCGCCTCCCCAAATCGCCTTCATCTTTCCTCTCACCAGATTCCATTATTTGCCTGTGTCTTTCGAATAGGGTAACCCAATACACTGTAAGAAATCCAGAAAAAGCCTCGGTCTGGAAGCCGTGACAGGACATACTGTAACTACAGTTGGCAGCCAGCACTCAGCTCCCAACTCGCCACAAAGAACATATGAACTCTTTGTGCCTGACACTTTACACAATATGCTCCCTGGCTTTAAGAAAACATTATTTCATGTTCTTGCTCTAATCAGTCTTGTCTGCCAGCCTCGAGCACGGAGAGGTTCATTGTTACATGCGGCTGTCATGTGCCCCATCTCCCGGCTCCCTCTGCCTTCGATATCTTTGTGGTATTTAGTGAAAGTAATTTTCAGTTGGAAATCTTCTGCCCTTTCAGTAACAGCAAGTATAGCACTTCATCAATGGCCAAAGAATTCTGAGCTATCTGGGATGTATCAGGACAGTTGATAAAACCTCACGGAGCAACCTATGATAGTACATCCCATCATAAATTAAAAAAAAAAAAAGGCAGAAAGGGCCTTTGTCAGTGTTTATCTGAAGCGCTTTTATTCTTTGCCCTTGATTTCCTCTTCAGAAAATTGATGCGCCCTTAAATTGAAGCAAGAGGCTTGACAGGTGATGGTTAGTGTGATAACTGCTCAGATTTCATCAGCCAGTGTTTTTCTGGTGGTGCAATTGTCGGAACTTTCAGCTAGATTACCTGTCATCCACTACATCAGATAAAAGAGGCAGGGGAAAGATGCCGTTTTGCCACCGTACCTTATAGGAAATGAAAAGTGCAGGTGTGGTAACAGTAGCGGGAAAGAAGCACAATTATTTTCTAATCAGGCTATTTCTTCGAGAAAGTTGGTGCCCAAATTGGCAACCATGGGGCAAAGCCCCTGCGAAATTTGCATTGTTAAATGTATGAGGAGGGAAATGAAAGGAATCGTCAGTCACGCTGTAGGTAGTGCCACACGCTCGCCCTTCCCGATCCCTTTTATTTGTTCCGCAAATTGAAATAGTCGCGGTTTATTTTTAGGTACAAGAAAAATGTTCCTATTTTGGATGCATCTCAATATGCTGATGTTAAGCCTGTATTTTGATCTGCTGTTAAGCTGTTTGAAACCGTGAAGGGAGACATTATTGCACAGAAAGTTTTACAGAGAAACTTTTCAGCTAAAAAAGAGGGGCAAAAGCACGTTTCGGAGACGTTGTGCTATATAGTCAGAATAATTTTGTGACAGATTTCTTCCCCCCAGATTTTAAAAGCAACAGAAGGTGATGAATCAAAATAGGAAAGAGTCTGGGTAAATAGGTGTTTTTATTTGTGAGATTATATTGTGCATATTTCCTAAACATCAGATTATACAGAATTAACTAACTCTGTCCCTTTTAAGATGTCGCTTCTTCAGAAGAAAAACAGGTATTTAGATACAGTTGTCCCACGAAAGATGGAAATTTGTGTTCCCTGAAAAGTGAAAGGTGTACCTTGCTTCTTGATAGGATGAAAGAGAGCTCTGCACTGCGATCTTCCCACGTTAGATAAGGCCCCCCGAATCCCCCCTAGAGAAGACTTTTTTTCAGAGTTTCCTGCAATTATCTATGATCATTTATTTTCCAGAGTGAAATTTAGCTTCCAAATCTGGCTCTCATACAAGGAATAATTGTTTGCTATTGGGACAAAGTAATGATTGTCCATAGCACAGTCACATACACAGTTAGACCTTCCCATTTCAGTTTAATTACACGTACTCATCAGAGTAAATCCAGAAAATGTTTAGCCCCACGTGAAGCCTCCTGTGTTGGTGAGTTTAGTATACTTTGTTAGATATCGATTTACTAAGAGCAGTTGATACTTACTTACTGTGTCATTTCTAAAATTTCCCTTCTCATTTTTTTTTAATTGGAGGTAGTTTTCTGTGCTAGGAATAAGACTAAATTAGGGAGGCCAAGAAACACAAAGGCTGAGCATTGGGGTGTTAGGCTCTTCTGTGTAAGATCTTATGTACCAAACTGGAAACGTTTATCTCAAGGAGAGTGGCTGAGGAGAGGAGAGAGGCAGATTATTAACTTTTTCTTTATACATCTCTGTATTGTGGGACTTGAATTACCTTTGTAACTACAAAGTAATAATAAAATAGAAATGTTGAAAAAATGCAATCTTAGAAATTGATAGGTTGATTAACTTATATTTATTGAAATATCGTTGGCACACAATATTACATTAGTTTCGGGGGTACAATATAGCGATTTGACAACTCTCTTCCTTAGGCTCTGCTCACCACACGTGTAGCTACCGTGTGTCACTATGCAAGGCTATTCCAATACCATTGACTGTTTTCTCCATGCTGTACCTTTTATGCCTGTGACTTACTCATTCCTCAAGCTCCCAGTCCCTTTCACCTCTTTTGTTCATCCCCCCACACTCCTTCCCTTCTGGCAACCACCAATTGTTCTCTGTAATTATGGGTCTGTGTTTTGTTTGTTTGGTTTTTTAAATTCCACATATAAGTGAACTCATATCGTGTTCCTCTTTCTCTGTTTGACTTACTTCACTTAGCATTATACCCTCTAGGTCCATCCATGTTGTCACAAATGGCAAGACCTCATTCTTTTTTATGACTGACTAATATTCCATTGTATACATACCACATCTTCTATATCCATTCATCTATCAGTGGACACTTGGGCTGCTTCCATATCGTGGCTATTGTAAATAATGCTGCAGTAAACATAGGGGTGTGTATATCTTTTTGAATTAGTATTTTCATTTTCTTTGGGTAAATACCAGAAATAGGATTACTGGATCATATGGTATTTCCATTTTTAATTTTTTGAGGAACCTCCATACTGTTTTCCACAGTGGCTACACCAATTTACATTCCCACCAGTGGGAAACAAGGGTCCCCTTTGGTCCACATCCTTGACAACACTTGTTATTTCTTGGTTTTTTTATTCTAGCCATTCTGGTACTTTAGCTTTAAATCCTGGCTCCTCTGCTCTCTAGCTGTGTAATTTGGGGCTAGTAATTTTTTTTCCATTGAGCCTTAGTTCCCTCGTTTGCAAAATGGCATTAATAATAATACCCAGATTATAGAATTATGACGAGGGTTAAACATATAATCCGTATGAAGTGCTCTGCATGTGGAAAGTACCCAATAAACATCAACTCTTTGGAATAAGGAGTCTTGACTACCTATCACTAATTACATTTGAAAAGTGTTTCTTGAGCGAAAAATACGAACTTCTCTAAGTCTAGTTTTTTCCCCCTTTATAAAATGGGTAGATTAGAAGTGATTGTATCTGAGGCCCCTTTACTTCCAGTATTTTCTTATTCCATTTAAAATGTAATTGGAAGAGTGCATGAATGTCAATTTTGTGCAATAAAACTCAAGTTGGGATCTCGTTCTACCATGTATGTCATTATTACAACCATTTGATTGAGTCTATGTCTAGAAAAATATTCCTTCAGACAATCACAGTCTAGATGTGACTGAACTGTTAGTTCAGAGCTAGGAGACATCTTTAGGTGATACTTCCCCACAAAAGAAGTCTCTGCTTCAAACAGAAAGACCAACTTTATATCTCTTCCTTGGCCAAGATCTCTACCTTCATGTCTTTAAAACACAAAGCCACTAACCATTTAAGAAGACTAAAAGGTGGGGAGCCTGGTAAGCTCAGTCGATTAAGCATCTGACTCTTTTTTTAAAAATAATTTTAATTTTGTTATATTAGTCACCATACAGTACATCCCAATTTTTGATGCAGTGTTCCATGATTCATTATCTGCGTATAACACCCAGTGCACCATGCAATATGTGCCCTCCTTAATACCCATCACCGGCCTATCCCAATCCCCCACCCCCCTCCAACTCTTGATTTTTAGCTCAGGTCATGATCTCAGGGTCCTGGTATTGAGCCCGTGTTGGGCTCCATGCTCATCTCTCTCTCTCTCTCTCTCTCTCTCAAATGAATAAATAAAACTTAAACAAACAAACAAACCTAAAAGATACTCTCCACTCTGTGAAATGTTGCCTGACCTCTTCAGCCTGTAAGAAAATCTTCCTCCACCAAATTCAAAGTTTCTCGTCCTGGCTAGAGACTTGTGAGGTCATGCGGGTCAGATTCTCATTATAGCTCATACGGTTTTATCGACAGGGAATTCACTATATTTTGAAGTGGATTATTCCACGTGTATTCCATTTGAGCTAGATCATAACTTGTGATTGATTAGCATAAATTATGAGAAAGATTTTCCTCACATTGAACTGGAATCAAGCTTCCTATAACTCCCACTCTCTCATCCTTGCTTGTTCTCCCCAAAGCTGTTCATAACCCACACTCCTTTTGTGAGATGGCCTGGTGAGCCTTTCGGATTTGCCTCATGCCTTCTTCATGCTTACTGTTTTCTAGGCTTACTGTCCACTGTCTCACTATCCATCAGAAGTGAAGTGAGCAGTACATGGTCCTTCAATATTCCTCAAAAGTCATGGCTGCGTACCTATCATCATTTGGCCTTTCTTCCCACATACACCTTGATGTGTTCTTAAAGTATATTACTGACAGGCAGAACTCTACTCCAAAAATGCCCTGACAAGTATCAAATATAGTGGGGCAAAGATCTCTCTCTCTCTCACTAAGCACTATATTTCCATCTAGGGCTATATGTGTTAAATTTATCTTATTTTGCCAGCATTCTCCAAATTACCACTCATAGAAATCTTACTGGTAAAAAAAAAAGTTAGATTGACTGAACTGGATTTTAGTGAACCCATTTTCTTTGTTGTTAGTCAGCACTTTCTTTTTTATGCACGGATAACCAACTGTTTAATGATTTCTTTTAAAATATTTTCTTGCTGAAGCAATTAGACATCCGTAGGGAAAAAAAAAGAATCTTGATTTAATTTCACAACTTACACAAAAGTTGACTCAAAGTGGATCATAGACTTAAATGTGAAATGTAAAGCTATGAAACTTTTAGGAAACAAAGACAACAAAAACATAGGGAAAAAAAAAATCTTTGGGACCTGGGACTGGGGAAAGTATTCTTAGACTTGACACTTCCAAAAGCATGATCCAAAAAAGAAAAAAAATTAATAAATTGGATTAAAAACTTTTGCTCTGTGGAAGTCCCTGTGATGTAGATGAAAAGCCCAGCTACAGACTGAGAAACCATTTGCAAACCATACAACTGGCAAAGGGCTTATATCTACAATATATCAGGAATTCTCAAAACTCAACGAGGAAAAATGAATGAAGACAATTAGAAAATGAACATAAGACATAAGGTGACACTCATTTCACTGGAAAAGATATATAAATGGAAAATAAGCCCATGGAAAATGTTCAACACCATTAGCCATTTGGGAAATGTAAATTAAAACCACAGTGAGATGTCACTCTGTGTTCATCAGAATGGCTAAAGTAAAAAATAATGAGAACCTTAAAAGCTTGTGAGGACGTGAAGAAACTGGGTCAGTCACACATTTCAGATAGGAACGGAAAATGGTACAGCTCCTCTAGAAAAAGTATGACCATTTCTCAAAAAACTAAACAAGCGCTTAGCCTAGGAGTTGGCAGTTACACTCTTGGGAATTTATCCCAGAGAAACGAAAACTTAGGTTTATACTAAAACCTATACATGAATATTCATAGTAGTTTTATTTGTAATAGAATCTAGAAAAAACTCAAATATCCTTCAGTGAATGAATGGTTAAACACTCCGTGGTATGTTTGTACTGTGAAATTCTACTCAGCAATGAAAAGTAACTATTGATGCAGTTTCCTTCTGAAATGTGATGTGGCCGTGTCGCAGAGTTTGGGTCAATGGGATAACAACATAGATATCCTTAAAAGTCAGAAATATGCTGGCTGGATTGTTAATGGGATGGCTGGAGCCTGAGCTAACATCTTGGACCGTGTAGTTTAAGCCATGCGTAGAGGATAACAGAGCTATAAGATAGAGGAAGCCTAGGAACCTGATGATGACGGAACTACCGTACCAACCCTGGACTACTTCTGAATCTCTTTTATTTGAGTATGTTATAACCAATACGGGTAAGCCATCTTTATTTTGGGTTTTCTGTCCCTTGTAGATGAATCCAAACATAGCAGATGCAAGATGCACATACAAGGAACAGAAGGAAGAGCAGTATGACTGGAAGATAGTAGCAAGGAGAGAGTAGAAGCTGAAGTCAGGGAGGTGACCGAGCCATATAAAGAGTAGAGTTTTATTTAGAGTGTGACGGAAAGCCATTTTGGGAAGCCGTGTTTTGAGTAGGAGAAAGCATGATCTGATTTACATTTTAAATGTTTACTTTGCTGCCATGTGGCAAGTGTGAAGCATGGAGTCTAGTTATAAGGCTATTGACAAATTCTAGGCTAGAGAGACTGAGGGAAGTCCACAGATTTGGGATGTCTCCTAGAGGCAGAGTTAATCAGACTTGCTGCAGGGATAGATTAGGGTGTTAAGGAGCAAAAGGAGTAAAAATAACTCCTAGATTGGGGCAAGTGACTAGATAGTGATGGGGAAAGCATTCTGTTTGGGAGTGTTGAGCTGGAGTGGGGCCTATTCAGCCTCCAGGCAGAGATGTCAGATCCGTAGTTGGATGTTTTAGAGAGAGGTCAGATAGAGATTAGGAGCCTTGACACATATCTGGACCATGTGTAGTGAGAAAAAAATAAAGACCCCCAGACCGTAGCCTTGAGGCATAGGAGCAAAATGGAGGGTCCCAAGAGCTGGTTGTGGGGGTACAAGAGGGAGTGATCAGGGAAGCTTCCCTGAGAAAAGTCTGTGGTGAGACATGCAGGGTGAGTGGGGGGAAGTCAAGCCATTGGGCATAGGGTGATAATGAAAGTGTCCCAGGCACAGAGAGTACCATATGCAAGCACACAAAATCATTCAAGGAACTGACTGCAAGAAGTTCATTAGTGATGGAGCAAAGGGTAGGGTGGGGGATGTATAGGGGGGAAGGGGAGTGAGGGTGGCTGTTGAAGTCGAAGATAGAATGGAGAGATGAACAAGATTCGGACTTTGGTGGGAGTAAGAAGGAATTTGAGCATCATCCTAAGGGTAATGGGGAACCATTAAAATGGTTTTTTTTTTTTTAAAGATTTTATTTTTAAGTAATCTCTACACCCAACATGGGGCTTGAACATACAACCCAAAGATCAAGAGTCACATACTCAACTAACTGAGCCAGCCAGACTGCTTGGGAACCATTAAAATGTTTAAGCAAGGGTGTGACTCAGTCCAAAGAAGCTAAGTAAGACAGTGGTAAAGAGCACGGGCTCTGGAGCTGGACTGCTTGGGTTTAAATTTCAGATCCACTGCTTTGTAGCGACAGGACTTAGAGAAGTTACACAGACACCTGGTGCCTTTTTTTTACTTGTAAAATGAGAATAATAGTAGAACTTATTGCATAGGATTCCTGGGGGGTTTCAATGGATATAAAGTGCTTAGAGCATGCCCAGTAAAGTTAACTACTTTTATTAGATTTGAATAACTAGGGGGAAAATGAGGCCAAGTTGCAATATTCAGATGGAAAACAGTAGTGGCCTACAAGGGGGTGGTGGAAATGCGTCCTGGATAAGTGAATGATTCAAAAAAAACACTGAGATATTAGTATCGGTAGCTCTTTGTGGTTGACTGGATAAGTTTGGGTGAGAAAGAAGTCAAGAGTGACATCCAGATTGATGACTGGGGCAACGTGCAAGAAGGTCATGTTCTTGTCTGAGAAAGGAAACTGGAGCGGGAGGTTTAGAGGAGTAAAGGTTTAGATGAGTTCAGTAGGGACATGTTGAATTTGAGGGGCCTGTAAATCGTCAGAGGGGAAAGGTCCAAAGGTATCTGGAATTCAGGAGACAGCTCTGGGCTAGAGTGCCACTTAGATGTCATTTGAAAATAGACGTCATATTATGGATGGAAATTGAATTCAGGGCAGTAGATAAGACTATTGAGTAAGAACATGAGGAGAAAAGAGGATCACAGCCCATACCCACTAGATCTCAGGACACACTGTTTGGCGGGAGATGCGGCGTGGGCAGCAGTTTGTAAAACATAAGGTAAGTCTACTGTTGCTTTTTGCAAGGTTGTTTTTACTTGATGGAACTGAAGATGCGTTTGTTCCATCATTCAGTGAATATTTCCTGGATACCCAAAGGGTGCCATGCACCCCCTTCCTTCATGAACTTACATTCTAGTAGGGATAGGCGAAGTAATTTAGCACTCTGTGTAGTGTATTAAAAGCTGTTATGTACTATGAAGAAAAATAAAGCAAGGAAAGTAGATGGGGAATGCCAGATCAGGGCTCAGGGGCAGCTTACAATTTTAAATGAGGGCAGGAAAGTGCCGCCTGTGGCTTGAAGGGGTAAAGTAGTCATAGAGCTGCCTATTCAAAGAATAATCCAGGCAGAAGAAACAAAAATGCAAAAGCTGTACAATAGGAGTGTATCAGAGTGTTGGAGGAATAGCCAGGAGGGCAATGAGGGGGAGAAAGTATCTAGGGGAAGAATAGTAAAAGAAGTCAGGGAAGTGACAAAGAGTCAGATTATGTGGGGCCACACTGACCATTGTAACGTTGATTGATACTCCATAAAAATTGGATGCCACTGGCTCGGGGCAGGGGCTGAGGGTTTGTCCAGATAGACATGATCTGACATACTTTTAAACAAGATTACTCTAACTGCCACGGGCCGACTAGAAATACTGGGAGCAGAGCATGAGAGAAAGAGAGATCTTGACTGGTTACACTTTGATTCATGGCACACTCTCATCTTTGGTCCATGTAATGCCACTTATTTGCTTTATTTATTTATACTCCTATTTCCTCTTTTATTCCTCTCTTTCCAACGGGTAGCTCTAGTGTAACGTCCCCCAATATCTTCCTCCCTCCTCCCCTTCTCCCTTCCTTCTTCAAACATTGTATGCTTATGAAGAGGCAGTGGCTGGTGTTCAGTGTCTGAGCTCCAAAGATGGACAACAAGCCAAGTGTTCAAGGCAGTGCCAGGCAGGTGATAACACCAAAATGCACACTATGCTTCCATTTGGAAGTTTGTATGATGTGCTGCGGGAACATAGCGGATGGAGCCTTGCTGTAGAGAATAGAGTAATGGTGAGGGGTGCTTCACAGTGGAGATGATGTATTATTGATATAAAAAATTCTCTTGTGGTCTTTTATTTATTACACTGTTATGCTGATAATTTCATTGGATATCAAAGATAAATTGTTTACATGCCATTCCTTGAACATGAAATTGTTCTTTAAAAAATACTATATATTTAAAAACTTAATACAATCATGTGATAAAAATTCAAGCAGTACAGAAGAAACTCAGTGAGGTCTTTCTCCTTTCCACCCTAATATCACAGTTTCTCTTCCTGGAGGCAACTACTCTCATCACTTATTGTTTATATATGTACATAATATCTTCTCCCAACCTGATCATTATAGTGGTATTTTCTGCTCCTCATTTCTTTGGAACTGTGGTAGTTTATCTGGATTTTAGTGGACAAAGCAAGGTTTGCTAGACAGAGAAGGGCAAGGCAGCCTTTCCATGCAGGGTGAACAGCCTGTGCGAGGCATGAATGTAACCGCGACACTCCGTTGTTGAAGGCCTTGGAATGAAAGAGTGAGTAGTTCTGAATGGCTAGTGCACGGATGATTAGAGAGAAAGCAAGAAAGCTCTGCCTAGGTAAATCCAAAGTAAGTGTGTAGACCAATAAAACAAAGTTGTATGTATAAAGAACTTATCATTTGCTGAAGGTGGAATCTGAAATTGGTGAGAGAAAAGATGTGTTATTCAATAAATAAAGCTGGGGCAATGGTAAGGCCATCCTAAAAAGTTAAGTTTAATTCCCTCTTTTTATCCTACTCCAGGATTATCCCCAAGAAGGTTTAAAAAATGAAGCTATGATAGTGCAGAGGACACCATGAGAGAATCCCTTTATGACTTTGGACTGAGAAAGGCCTTGGTAATTACGGCTAAAGTCTAAAGACTGGAACAAAAGTATAGATAAATTTATAGAAAAATAAATTTTAGGGGCGCCTGGGTGGCACAGCGGTTAAGCGTTTGCCTTCGGCTCAGGGCGTGATCCCGGCATTATGGGATCGAGCCCCACATCACTCCTCTGCTATGAGCCTGCTTCTTTCCTCTCCCACTCCCCCTGCTTGTGTTCCCTCTCTCGCTGGCTGTCTCTATCTCTGTCAAATAAATAAATAAAAAAATCTTTAAAAAAAAAAAAGAAAAAGAAAAATAAATTTTAAACTTCTGAATGGAAACAAAACAAAAACACTAAACACATCCAGAGAAAAATAACAAAACAGAAAAATGATTGCCTGTCATCCAAAGAGCTAATTGCCTTAATATGAAAAAAAGATTCCCTGAAGTGATTAAAAACCCAATAGGAAAATAAGCAAAGGATATGAACAGCATTTTATAGAAAAGGAATGGCTTTAAAACATGAAAAAATGCATAGCCTCACTCAATATAAAAGAAAAGCAAAGTAAAATCACACCAAGATACCATAATTTACCAAAGTATGGAATCAAAATTCCAGATTTTCCAAAATGCAGAAATTGATTGACATTTTGTTTTCAAGACTGTGGGGAAACAGGCCCTTTCAGACGTTGCTGATAGCAATGTAAATTGATGTAGTGTCTATGGAAGAAAGTTCGGCATTATGTTTCAAAGGAACAAATGCATATGTCCTTTGACCTAGCAATCCCACTTCTAGGGATTTGTCCTACAGATAAACAGGTACACATGCAAAGTCACATATGTTCAAGGTTATGGACTGCAGAATGGTTTTTCATAGCAAAAGGCTGTGTCAACACAATGTCTACCAATAGGACACTGGTTAAGTGCCAACTGTGGTCTATCTAAGCAATCAAATACAAAAATTGAGCAATCGCTCTGTTTATCAATATAGATAGAGTTCTAAGATACATGAAGAAAAAAAGCAATGTGCTGAACAGTATGTACAATATGCTACCTTTTGTTTTAGGAGAGCAAAGATAAATGTATATTCATCTTGTGTAAAACATTGCTTATACAAATAATTACTCAAAGAAACTAATAAAAATTGTACTGTTTGGAAGGTTGTAAGAACTACTGAGTGGGGACGGTGGTAGAAGCAAATGCTTGTACTGTGTATGTCTTAACATGTTGAATTTTAAATTATGAAGATATATTAGCCACCCAAGAACTCTTTTAAAGGGTCTACCTCCATCTCATTAAGCATTGCGAGTGATACTTTAATTATTATCTACTTATTCATTTCAGTCATTGGGGTTTTGCATTTACTTGTGTTTCTTTTTGTTTTTTAACCAATGGGTTACGGTATTTTTGATGTGCTCTGCACTATGGTCAACCCTTTTTGGTAACCTGACACTTGCTGGGGTGGAGGGAAATTTCCAGGACATAAAAATGATTGAGTTCCTATTCAGGATCAACATGCTTTTGCTCTAAAAATGGTGTTAAGTATTCCTAGAAGACCTACAGGGAAATAAGGTTGAAAGTAGATTGAAAAAGAGAAGGAAAGAGAAACTTGAAGGAAGTCAGTTGGTAGAATGAGATGCCAAAACCAGCACCCACATGCACAATCAGCACCCATGTGAAGATAGACAGGCTCCAAGTCCAAAGAAACTACCTACTCAAAAGCTATTGGAGGAGAAAAGGGAGGAAACTCATGATCAGGGAAATGCATGTAACATGAGACGGTTAACATTGATTTATCTAGAAGTCATGACTGAGAAATATCCCAAAGATTGCCCAAGAGGTAGAGCTGAAGCCTTAGAGCTGCAATACTGGGATGTTCTCATTTTATAGTAGAGGAAGGTAAGACCTTGCACTGTGACTAGATTAATCGAGGGTCACAGAAAACACGTCTGAGATTTCCAGCCTAGTGTTTGTTACGTTTTGTTTTGTTATTTACTTGCTTGTGTATTTTCATTTAGTATCTCTTTCTAATTCTCCATTTTATTTCATCTGGAGGCTCTCATTTTAACAGGAGGAATCACTGGTGACTGTTTCCACAAAACAGGAGAGGGAAGGGAAGAGGGGGTGGGGAGAGAGATTAAGCTTGTAAATGAAAATAAAGTGATAACAGCAAGTAATGGGCATGCATATGAAATAAACACACACACAATATTATTTTTGCTCTAAGTGGGCCCAGAAAAGCTTATTCTGAGAAGCGAAGGTCAAAAGTTGCGTGACCTTGGCTCTACAACCTTCTCATTGTAAGGCTTTTCTGTAAAATGGTGGCAAGACATTTTTTAAAAATTGCCTCTTATTGTCTATAAACCATAAAGGAAAGAATCTTCCCCTCAGGGTCTTTATTTTTGTTTCATTTATTTTTTATTTTTATGCCAGTGTAGTTAACATACAGTGTTACAGAGCCTCGGTGTCTTTAGGTCTTCAATATATTATATATATTTTACTACAGTTGTCCTACCAAAAAAACCCAAAAAAACAAAAAAAACACCCAAAAACCCTCTTCCAGAATATTCCTCAATATATTCTTTTTAAGGCAGAGTTCTTCCCCAAAATTGCTGTTTAATCAGTTTATTCTTCATATGTGTTTTTCTCTGTGGTTGGCTACAAAGTGTTTGATATTCTCCAGAAATAGGAGAATATTGCACAAGTATGAACTCTTTCTTCCTAACAGTTAGTACAAAAATGTGTTCTCCAGGCACCTGGGTGGCTCAGTCAGTTGAGTGTCAGACTCTTTTGAGTTTGGCTCAGGTCGTGATCTCAAGGTCGTGGGATGGAGCCCCTCGTCTGGCTCTGTGCTCAGAGCTGTCTGCTTCTCCCTCTCCCTTTGCTCCTCCCACCACTTGGGCACTCTCTGTCTCTGTCTAAGATAAATGAATAAAATCGCTTAAAAAAAAGTATGTGCTCTATCCCGGTTCCTGGACCCACACCACACAAAGGTTTACATCAAAGCTATTCCCAACCTTCGTGTGTGACTTAACAGTAAAATTGATGCTCGGCTGACACTGACCAATTCCAAATAGTTGCAGCGTGGACCATTCTGTTTATTTTGGGCTCAAGTCTCAGAAAAACAGGAAGCAAACAAAAACCAAAAGATGCACTCACCATGGAAGAACAGGAATTCTCACTTGTCATTCAAGAAAAGATTTAACATTCTATACTTTTGTTCTAAACTAAGTAACTTCCAAATATCCACAAGGATCCAGGGCAGTTAGGAATGATCACTTTTAGAGTTTTAAAGCAGAATTCGCTCCTTCTCTTTTCTTCGAAGAAGATTATGTTCTGAGGTAACATGGAAATTATAAAGAAACCCCCCCACCCCCCCCTTTTTGGAAATGTAGATAATCAGCTAAATGCACTAGTAGTGAAAATCTCATTTTATACTCATACTCTGATTTAAAATTCAGTCCTTTCTAAGTTTGTACCACGTACCTTTTTGTTTTGTTTTGTTTTTTATAGGCTTAGGAGGACAATTGATTCCGATAACTTCAGACTGATCCTCTATAAACCCTCTCCCTGTGGGAAACTATAATAAGGGTGGTGGAATTTCATTGTGTCTGATGACATTATAAAATCACCTTTTTGTTTTTATCCGCAGAAAAGCACACATAACCAGGACCTGCTCCTAGCTGATCTCTTAAGGTCCATCTTTTGTGCTTACTGAGCTTAACAGTAGCTCCTTGACTCTTGAAGTGATGCAGTGGATATTGTATATAATTATGTACTTACTGAGGCTTAGAAATCTTTCATACTTTCAGGGATTTTAATAAAATTTAAAACATGAGACAGTTCATTTCAAGAGTGTTTGTTAAGTAGCTGTTCTGTATTTACCATATTCCCCTCTGCCCACAACCTTCACCCACAGTCCTAATGCTTTCTACTCCCATCCCAAGCACTATGCTATGACAAACCTCCAAGAGTTCATGACAGTGTTTATGGGCAGAGCTTCAGTTCTAAAATTTCTGAGTCAAAGAACGATGTCAGAGAAGGAGTGATGCAAGATAAACCAGGATTTCCAAAGTTCTAGTTACCTTCATGCCATTAATTCAAAAAAATTTATAATGGCATTTACCATTTAGTATAAGCCTACTATAAGCCAAACATGTAATCTCAGAATAACCCTGTGAAGTTGGTATTCTTTTTCCATTTTACGTATGGGGGAATAGGGTTCAGGGATTAAGTAAATTCTCCAAAACAGCAACAGTAAAACACACAAAAAACTCAACTAGGAAATATCAGCGTTAGGATTTGAGATTGCATTTACCAGAGTACAAACTCCTGCTCTTTCTACTCTTACCATAGCTGTGATCTAAAGCCTAAGGCTTTCCACCCCAAAACAGCAGACTACTCATGCCTGCTTGATTGTAAAGGGACCTTTACAGTCCTTGGTTCTATACTCATCTCACCCTATTAAAATAGTATTAGGAATATGGGGCACTTAGGTGGCTAGTTGGTTGAACATCCGACTCCTGGTTTCAGCTCAGGTCATGATCTCAGGGTCATGAGATCGAGCCCTGTGTTGGGCATGGAGTCTGCTTGAGAGTCTTTCCTTCCCCTCTTCCCTTTCCCCTCCCCCCACTCACACACACTCTCTCTCTCAAATAAATAAATAAATAAATAAATAAATAAATAAATAAAATCTTTAAAAAATAATATTAGGAATAGAAGACTGAATAGAAGCCATAGTATTACATTAGCTGGAATAGCATACTTCTCAATGATCGTGTGTAAATAGAAATTCAGCCAACCACCCACCTATCTATCCACCCACCTCCATCCACCCACCCATCCTTGTATCCACCCATCCTTGTATCCATCCACCCATTTAACCAATTGAGAGCTGTTATGGATCGATTGCTACTGCAGACACTGGTCACAGCTTTCTCTTGCTCTCAAAGATTGTATTCTAGATGAGCATTGTCTAATAGACCTTTCTGTGAGTTGAAAATGTTCTCTATCTGCACTATTGAGACCAAATGAGGAATGGAATTTGCAATTTCATTTAATTTTAATTAATTTAAATAGCCATATGTGGCTACTGGTTACTGTATTGGACCTCACGGTTCTAGAGGGTTTGAGAATGTGGGGAAACAGAAAATAAATAGGTAAGCAAACTAATTATTTTATTTTGACGAGTGTTATGGACAAGTAAGGGTGATATGGTGGGTGCTGGATGAGGGGTAACACTTAGGATCGTCAGGGGGTTTTCATTGAATAGGTTCCACTTCAACTGACTTCCGAGTGAAGATTAATTGTCAGACATGCCAAGAGGAGGGGAAAACATTCTAGACTGAAAGAAACAAGTCAACAGCCCTAGAGAGAGAAAAACTTTGGCGTGTTCACGTCTCAGGAAGCAGATCGGCATCGGTTAGAGCACGGTGAGCGAGGAGCAAGGGACTGGCAATGGTGTTGGGAGTAGGAGAGACTGGGTAATGCAGAGTTTCATAGGTTGTGGTAAAGGGTATGGATTTTATTTGAAGTGAAAACTTTTTTTTATAATAATTTTTTATTATGTCAGCCACCATACAGTACATCCCTAGTTTTTGATGTAAAGTTCCATGATTCATTACTTGCGTGTAACACCCAGTGCACCATGCAATGCGTGCCCTCCTTACTACCCATCACTGGTCTATCCCATTCCCCCACCCCCCTCCCCTCTGAAACCCTCAATTTGTTTCCCAGAGTCCATAGTCTTTCATGGTTCATTCCCCTTTCTGTTTAACCCCCCATTCTTCCCTTTCTTCTCCTACCAATCTTCCTACTTCTTATGTTCCATAAATGAGTGAAACCATTTGATAATTGTCTTTCTCTGCTTGACTTATTTTACTTAGCGTTATCTCCTCCAGTCCCGTCCATGTTGCTGCAAATGTTGTGAAATCGTTCTTTTTTTTTTTTTTTTTTTACAGATAATCTTTTAAGAATTTAATTATCCTATAAAATACTTATGTGCGAAGTTAAATTATTTAAAGATGAAGTGAGTGATAATCTGGAGACTTATCATTTTTATTTTTTATTTATTTTTTTAAAGATTATTTGAGAGAGAGAGCCAGCACAAGCCGGGGTGGGGGGAGGCCTAGGAGAGGGAGGAGCGAAGTGGGACTGAGTCCCACGACCCTGGGATCATGACCTGAGCCGAAGGCAGACGCTTAACCAGCTGAGCCACCCGGGCGCCCTGGAGCTTTATCATTTTTAAAAGCTTTATTTACAAGTTAGTTCAAAATGTGCCCCATGTGAAAGAACTGTTGGTGGTTCTGGAATTGGCTTAAAGATCTAAGGATTCAAGTCCTCCAGATACCGGAGTTGAAGATGGCAAACAACCTACTTACGTAGACTATCCAAGGGGAGAGTGACAGAACCAAGGCATTTCATTTTTCACCTTTTGTAAAGTTAATTTTTAATGCCTCTCAGGGCTGATTTGATTTGGAACACAGATATGAAATCTCCCTTTCCTAGGTGTGGCCTCATTTGTCATCATCTGGAAATGTAACTCTTTGAACATCAGGTCTATAGCCAGTTTCCAGTGGATAAGTCATCACATCAGAAAAATATATCCTAAAAATAGGGTACTCAAGTCGTAGCAGAGAATCCTAGACTCCTTTATCAGTCCTGAAAATAGTTCTTTAACTGAGAATGGATTTTAAAGATACCACCCTTGAATTTGCCTGAAGATCTGAGCTATGGGTGCTATTAATTCAATACAGTATCTTTCAGGAGTCACAAATCTATTTGGGCCAGTTCGTGAAAATGAGGGTCAGTGGTAACCTAGTCACCATAGAAACTACATTACCTTTCTTTGCTCTCTTGCCAGATAAAGCGTAATTGATGATACTGTTAATGTTATTGGTTGAGAATAATGCACACAAGTTATGAATCATAAAATGGGGAAAACTAAAAATGTTACAAAAATGAGCAAATTGCTAAATTATGCATATAATACAAATAGATCACTAAAGCCCTACAACTTGTCTTTATTGTAGAATTTGAAGTCACCAGCATATATTTAACGTCTACTTGAAATACGGATGCCTAAGACAATCCAAAAATGATGTAAACTTTTCAGTATCCTTAGGGTATTAAAGATGGTCTGCTTCACCATTTAAAAAATACAAACAACAAATTACAAAACTGTCAAAAGAAAAAAAGTTTCCAGTTTCTATTTAGGACTCCTTTCTTAGAGGGTCAGCGCCTGAGGTGCTAGGAGGAGGAGAGAGAGAGAGAAAAATCCCATTTCATTCTTAACCAAATTAGTTCGTGCTTATGAAGATGTCAAAGCTTCACTTTACCCAATAAAACATTTTTGGTGTGGTAATGATGATCCCCCCCTGGTGTATTCCCATAAAACTAAAACGATTTAAAAAATCCAGCTTTGTAAACAAATGTGGACCTACGATTGATGATTGTTTTAAACCCCTAAACCAAAAGCAAGGCTCAGGCATGGTTTTGTCTTAAATTTAAAATAAACGGAAGGAATACATTGATGTTCTTTGTTTCAAATACATTTTGGAACCCAGCAGACCACATTCAACCTAGTTAAATTATCTGAATGGATTTTGGGGGAAGAGAAAGGAGTCTGTTCATTTTAATATACCTTCAGAAATATTTTACTTCTGATGATGACAGCAGCTCTTGCTGACAACTATTAATACATTATAAACACCCCATCAGAGTTATATAAAAACATGTCAGTTTTAAAGAGAACATCTTTGACAGCAAATTTTCCGATTGTGAAACAGCTGTGCCTTCAGTACAATGCATTAAGTAGTTTATTCCTTTTAGATAGTTAAATTGTGCATGAAATGTTGCTGGCGCAAGGGCTCCAAATCTGGCCTGATTAGCGAACATCTGTTACATTGGAAAAATTCATGTCTACCCTAATTAGCTGTCAGGCTGATGTACATCAGGCCTGATGGTGAGGGATCCTGTGCTGTTTAAGTCAGACCAGGTTCCTCTCCTCTCCCGTCACCTGCCCTTTCAAATCTCTTCCTCTCATGTGTTGCTGTAATTAGAGATGGTTGGACATACAATGGAGCAGGCTACGGTCAGTTATAGTCCCATCTGTGCAATATTTTTATTCCCACCAAACTTGGGAGCGGAGAGATAGAGTAGTTCAGCAGCAGTGAGGCTGTTAGACCCGTTAGCTCTGTGACATTTGATCATCCCGGCCCCAAGATCTTCATCGGAAAGACTCTGAGAATCTATCCGTAGTGACTGAAGGGAGAGCTCCAGCTTCTGCAGAACTGATCTTTGTTTTGTTTGTTTTAAGTAGGGGTAGCTCTTGCCTGAACTGGAACATGGCAGCGTCCTGTGGAAGTATCGCCGTACCGTAGGTTCGGGAATTAAAGAGGAGTCAAAGAAAAAGGAACTGAGTGTTCTGAAAGTGGAATTTTCATAACTGAATAATATCCTGGGGCTATAGACAGCTACAGGAGGCCACCTGAAATCAAAAGGTCTGATTTTATCGGGTTTATTAGTCCAGTGTACACAGGGTTTTCCAATGTCAATAAAAACTTTCATTGACCTGTGGATGGGCCCAAATCATAACTTCCTGTTCAAACTGGCAGGAGACTGGAAAGTGCAGTTTGTTCCCGAGCTGGTGAAATCCTCATTTGCTCTGTAACAACCTTTTATATAAGGGCTGCCTTGCCTGGGGCCAAGTTCAGATTCAACCTGAAAGATTAAGAATATATAAGATTACAACATCAGGTTTTATTAGAGTGTGATTTGACCTAGGAAGAATGAAAAATCAGCCTTTTTCTGACTTGGTATCATCCTTTCAAGATAATTCAAGTACAGGATTATTATTCCCAAGCATACGTGAAGTATAATTACAATGTACACTGAAATTCTGTAATTGAGGACATGCTTTATAAAATGCTTGATGTGTAAGTTATAAATGGGAAAACTCATTTACCCAGAGCATTCAGGATTTTTCAGGTGAACTCAAACGGGATCAGACACAGAATTCTGAATGCTCTTGTTAGAGCATTGTAGCCAAACTGGACTAGACCTAAGAGAGGCCCCTCCCTCCCTTCCTCCCTCCCTCCCTCCCTTCCTCCCTCCCTTCCTTCCCCCCTCCCTTCCTTCCTTCCTTCCTCTGCTCTTTCTTTGACCTTGGAGTACTTTCCCTGTCCATCCAAAGCTTACCTAGTCAAGAATTTAAGCGCGATCCAAGCACCAGCTGTTCTACAACAGTGTCAGTCTGGTTTAAAGGAAAAGGCAACATTTAGTGAAATGACTACACCCTATACTGTGGCTTTACTTACATCATCTACTTCTTCTCCACAGCTGGCATTTTGCATTTCTTTTATGGTACTTGCCATTTCTGTCTTTTATTTAAATATTTATATGCCATAAACTACCTCTCATCCCTTATACTGGACTGTAAGCTCCTTGGAGACAGGGGCAATGAATTATTTCTATATCCCATAAACTATAGTTCATAATAACGTGTCAGTAAATGTTTATTGAGTGCATACTATTTGGCTCGGATGAGTGGGATTCAAAAATAGCGGTAGGTCTCTGCGTGAAACTGCCCCACTAGAACGAACAAACTCCGTGAGTGGTGAGGATCCGTTGGTATCTCCAGCTGCCTCGAGACAGCTGCCACAGGAAGTGGGAGCCCAGAGTGGCTGGATTCAGAGATTTAAGGTGTCTTGTAGATATGAGGTAGTGTCAGAAACATCTACCAATGTTCCACTGAAGTGAAGAATGGCAAGGGGTGCCTGGGGAGCTCCTCAGTTCAGCGTGCGACTCTTGGTTTTGGCTCAGGTCATGATCTCAGGGTGGTGAGATGGAGCCCCATGTTGGGCTCTGCAGTCAGCAGGGAGTCTGCTCGAAGATTCTCTCCCTCTGTTCCTCCCCCCACCTCTAAAATAACTAAATAAATCAATCCTTAGGGAAAATAGGAATGGCCAGACTTCTCCGAACAGAGATAACCAGAGTTCCCAAAGCATTCAGAATCGTCTGACGGCCCTAGGGCTGTGATACCTGGAGGGTACTGGGGGTGCTCCTTGTCTGGGCCTGGTCCCAGCTCGCTGCGAACTGGGATTCCTGCGGCAGCCTTGCTTGGAGGCTCAGAGAGGCTCTGGAGCACAGCATCCCCCTTCTGCCTCCGTCTCCAAGATGCTTCCCAGTGACATTCCGCAGAGCCCTTCACACTGGTTTCTCAGTTTATCAAGAACCAAGAGGATAGGAGACGCTATAGGAACACAAACTTTCTGCTTACCATTGTGGATTTTAGAGAAACTAAACAATTTACATTTTTCAAACTTATGCCAAGGTTTTGGATTTTGTTCATTCTATCTTGAAAACGACTTTGTAGCAATTCACCAAAAGACAAAGAATTGAAATGTGATTTCACTCTGCCTTGAAAAATACCTTTTAAGAAAGTTTTTTCTCTCTTTGAAAAAGAAATAGTACAATGTTGGTTGAATTTTATTGCACATTTAAACATTTTTAATATAGGATGTCTCATTTGAATGTAGCAGCTATTTCCATGTATATCCAATGATACGCTGTCTGCATTTGAAATACATAGGAAAAAAAAAACCACATTAAAATAGAAGCTCTTAAATGCTTACCAGGTTGGATTCCCAACCAGCAGCAGCAGCATTCACAACAAAAACAACCACCACAATCGTAATAGTGGAAGAGCTTTATTTAAATATCTAGTACGTCCCCATTTCATGCCGTAATCTCACTGCTCACAGACTCTGTAAGATTTATTTATTTCTGTTTTACAGATGACAAAATTTGGACTCAGAGAGATTATGTTATTTGCCTAAGGCTGCACAGCTAATAAATACCAGTGCCAAAATTCAATCCATATCTGACCTTAAAGTGATTGGATAACTACCATTCAAGGGAATCTTTTTTCATATTTTAAATACTTTTGTAAAATTTAGAAATAGTTTTATTTTATTGTCTTCTAAAATACTTAGAGTACTAAAAATATTCATTTGTATAAATGGCATTGTTCCCCGAAAGGGGCTATGCTTTTTATGTATTTTGCTTTCTTGGTGATGGCAAGTCCCACTGAGTAGTTTTATAAAAATTTACATGATTTATCAGGCAAGTCTAACCAATGGATATATTTAGTTCAACCCAAACTAGTAAAGATTCTGAACCTCCTCTTTGGCAAATCCTATCTTTTAGATCCAAGTCTCTGACAACTGGATTACACTGAATTCGGATCCTTCTCCGAGATAGGCCATGCGGACGAGAATAGTGATTTGGAAAGAGCTTTGATAAATCTGACACAATGTGCCTTATGGTCATAGAGTTGCTGTGTGGGATTTTTGACTAACTTGATAAATAAAATCCAAACGCTTTTCCTGCAGTTAATAAAGAGTGATACAACAAAAATATTTACTGTGCACTATGCCAGCAACTAAATTAACCAGTAATAATTGTTTTCGTGTCACCAATCAACAGCTGAGAAAAAAACCCCACAGGTCATTATATTTATCAAAATTAACTATAGTTTCTCCTCACCCTCCTGTATACCACTCTCTTGATTGTGCTGCATCACACACACACACACACACACACACACACACACACACACACACAGGCAAAAAAAGCTAATTCTTCTCAATGTCTGTTTCTCTGGAAGCAATCTTCCAAACTTTTGAGTATTTTGTATTGGTGGGATAGCAAACGTCTTACTGCTGTTCCCAGCCTGTAATTTACTCCTGAGACCGCTGATGCCACCTTCCAGAGAATCAGCCCTGTCGTGTCGTGGATGGCAACAGAAGGTCAGTCTCTTCCCGCAGTGGCTTGGTCTCTGAGAATCTGTCAGGGAATAGGTATCATATCCATGCATGCCTTCAGAAAATGGTTGCACACAGGCCACCTGAAACCAGGGAAGAAACCATCACCTGCTTCTGCCAGCTTCCCCCCACAGAAAATGTAAACCCTTCTCAGAGGATTGTGCAGCTCCCCACAGAGGCTCAGCCCTCAACTTTCAGCCAAGCAACGAACAGCTTCCTGAAGAGCCAGCATCATAACCTTGAACCCCAGTGGTCTGGACAATGCCCTCAGCGTCTGCGGTTGGCCTTCATTGGGCAGCAAGGATGGCAGAGACCCTGTCAGCAGAGTGCTGCTTGTTGACGTTCCTTAAGATGATCACGGCAAGAGGCACCTGATCAAACCCTTCCCTGGTGTTGACGCCGTTGCTTAGTACAGAGTAGTAGGGAGTAAGGTGTCTGGGGGGAGTAACACTTGACAGAGTGAGACGACTCATTAGTGATGACAAGAGGAGTCATCCAGGGAGATATGTGTCACCACAATCCATTAGATCCCATAGTCCTGGCTTCTACAGGCCAACTCTGAATTCCCTTTTAAGAAATGACTTTTTATAGACTGAGAAAAAGTGAGAGACCTGTTGTGCAGGGAGAGTGAACAGGGGACAGAGTGGCTGTGATTACAGTGGACCTTTTCCCTCAGCTCGTAATAAAATCATTCACTCTTCCTGGCGTGCGTATCCCACACATGCATGTGGGATTCTCTCCTTTCTCTTCTGGCATGGAAATCATGGTGTTCAACCTCAAGCAAGGCAGAGATGTTCATGAGGGGGGAAGTCCAACTTTGTGCATAAGCCGAAATAATCGGTCAATTCACTCAAAAACAGAAGATGGGCCCTCTGTAGACATAGCCCTAACATAACTCCCACAGTCAGCCAATATAGAAATGAAAATTCAACTTAGATTTTCTGACACTCCACTCTTGTTCTCTCCCTGCTACATCCTCCCAGTTCACGGAGGAATCATTAGGTTTACACTATAAGCCAATTCTCCTCGAAGCCTGACAAATTTATAGCTTCTGCAAACATGGACGCCAAAGCAGAAGTTATCAATTATTTTCAAGGTGTCTAACTTTTGGCCAGGAATACATTGATATAGATATGTGATGGCATCTGTAATTCCAGCCAGTCCTCCCGGGAATATCCACAGACGCGTTTTTGGAGCCCTCTCTAAGATAATAAAACAGGCCCTGGTCAGACACACTGTACCTCACACAGCGTAACAGCTTTCGACATAAATCTGGAACATGATTTACATTTGAAAGCACCAGATCAATATTTGAGGAGGGATTATTTTTTATCAACTTGGCTCTAATTCTCTGAAATATAAAGTTATTTTTTAAATGTCAAGACCAACTACACCCACCCTGGCCCAAGATGGCTTTGTCGAAAAAGTTGAAAAAAATTAAACGTAAATTTTGTGTTGACATAATCCAGGTTAAGTCTAAAAAAGAAAAATACTTACTTTTGTAAAATGAGAGGCTATTTTATCACTCAGAGAATGTCACATCAATTGTAAAGCCATCAGCCCCAAGGTTTGGTGGTGATTGCTTCATATTTACTGTTAGTCCGGCAATGGGGATGGTACTTTTACAGTCTTTGGACAGACTAGTGAGTGTGACATTTAAAGTGTTGATTTTTGCAGCACTTATGTTAATTGTTGTAATTTTCCTGATGAACCACCATTCTGGTTTCCTGATGCAGCCAAGATAGTTTTACATTTTCTATGCAGGGCCTCTTTGCCATTTGGTCTGTGTAGTGTCAGCTTCGAGTGCTACTGAAAGCAGACAAAATTGCAAGCAAATTGCATCAGATTGCCAACATTGTGAAAAGGTAAATTGCTTGCAAATCTATTTAAACCACTGCCCTATTTTCATCAGCTTCAGTACTTGGTATTCATGATTGCTTAATTGGCGACCTTTCCTATTGTGTAGTGCTTTATGGTGTAATGGAAAGCGATCTTTACCAAACCAATTACCCTTTTTTTCTCAGCACTACATTATTGCTGTGATTGCAACTGCCAGTCCTTTGTAAATGAACTTTCTGATTTCAATGATGTTTTTAAAATGTAAGATAGAAAAAAGTGGCATTCATATTGTGCGATGTTCTATTTTGAAGCCTCTTTGTAGCCACTATTGTCTGGGAAAATGGACTGAAGGGTTACACAGTACCTACAAATATCCATGTAACTATTATTAATATTATTATAATGTCCTCCTTTGTACTGTGGCTCAATTAGGAAAGGATAGGAGAAATATTTTGTCACCCTGTCAAGTGCACAGGAAGTGCATTTGAGGCTTCTTTTTTGACACATACATTATCTCTAGTAATAAGACAAGATTCTTTTGAAGGAGTGGTGATGAAGATACAAAATCAATTAAAATGAAATTCACATTGCTGGTTTTACGGTCACTCAACATTTAAAAAGGAACCTTCAACGACTCAAATATTAAGACTGGGAATGAAAGCTTAATTTTGTAAGAGAAAGTTGTGAGCGAGCTGGGAAATAGTGAATTTTTAAGATCTCAGGTTCTGCACACAGATGCCAAAACACAGCAAAACACGACCATTCTGCACGTCCAAAGCTTAACATACGTACAATACAGACGTGTAGCCTGGATGGCAACAGAACGAAGGTAGCCTCTTTTTAAACTTCTCTTAAGAACCAGTCTATAAAATTAGCGCCCACATGGATTCTCATAAAGATGGGGCATGGAACTGTGGTGAATCCTGTTTATGTATTTTTATGTGATTTAGAAAATTATATCATTACTCATAAGTGTACGTGCAGAAAGGGAGCTCCAAGTAATTTAGTCCTTCCCTAATACAGTAAGTGGAAATGGCTGCATCGTTCTACCCCCTACAGTTAGAAACTCTATTGTGTGAGGGACATTCTGCAAAGATTTCTTTTACTCTCTTCTCTCATTTAATTAGGAAAAAAATGGAGTTCAGACAAGGCTTGCCAATGATGATCAGGTGATTGTTGATTTTAGTACCTTTGATGTAACGTAATGATTTATTTACAGCACAGCATCTTATTCTTTGAAAGCAAAGAAATGTGTTTATTATCTGCTGCCTCTGCAAGTGTTTGTAACAACCAATTTCACTGTGATATTGAGGTCTAATACAGTTATTATTTTCTATCAGCAACATATATTCTTCCCGAACAATTAGACCCCCGATTTGATTTCCCAACTCTAAATGTAGTCACATGGTTATAGATGACAGAATGACATTTGCTTGGGTGTTTAATTGGGTTTTAAACCATGGGCTTAAAAATCAGCGTCCCATTAATTGGGAGCAGGACTCAGAAAAATTCTCACCTTGTGGAGGGACTTTGTTAAATAACTATTGTGAAAGACTTTTAAGACGATTTTACTTTTGTTGGATGGGGGGCAGTGGAGGTTTTTGAGAGGGGGATAAACTCATGGGTTAGCACAGACTGCAGTTATTACCGGGAATGTTACCGTCGGGGGTCGGGCATGAACTATCACTCCCATCGTTCATCTTTCTAGACCAGTACTGACTCCCGAGATTGTGAGACGGATGCTAATTACAACAGGGAAGGTAGCCCAGGTTTATGAAGGGCCAGGCACTGTGCTAGTCACTTTAACTGGCTCGTCTCATTGATTCCTCCCAACAGTCCTATGGGGAAGGTACTGTTATTATTCCCATTTTATAGGTGAGGCAAATGAGGGTAAGGAGACAGAAGTTGACACAAGGGCACGCAGCAAGTAAATGATGCATCTGGGATATGAATGCATCTGGGAGGTCCGGCTCCAGAGCCTGTGACCTGCCACCTGAAGAGCTTTGTTTCCCAGCTTCTACTTTTTCTCTCTAAGCTATGGAGGCAAAGCTGGTTGGCTGGGAGACATCTTACATTTTCCAGAATAATTTAAGTAGTTGTTGAGGAAATAGATGGAATGTGCCCAGCAGCCCTGAGTCTTTCACCCTTTCATCTATCTAAAGATAATAATTAGGGTCTGGCTCTGAGGTTCATGTTTTACATGCAAAACTAAGAACATCTAAGAAACTCAGATGTTCAAATTCAACTTCTTGCAGAAGGAAGAATTCTTATGAATGCCAATGCTCACAAAGTCTCCTGCAGCTATTTCTCCTCCTTTTCTTCTTCCTTCCTTCGGAAAGGCTCTTGAATGCTGTGAGTGTAGTAAATATCCATCCAGTCCATGTCATCCCTCTGTTAAATGATATACTCTAGGGTTTATTGTTGGAGTTTGTTTGCTGATGGTCGGAACCACCTCATTCTAGTCCAAAGCTCTTTCAAGGTAATTGCAGTAAGAATAATGAACAGATTCCTTCCCGTAATGAGCGGGGCGGGGGTTGGGGGCGTGGCTGGAATAAGGTTGGGGGAATAGGAGTTGTCGGTTCCACCTCAAGTGATCTGCAAATTTATTACAGCACCAGTGAAATGTTCTTCGACATTGTACATGAGACATTTGTCACACTGATTTAAGCAAAACCTAGGTGTGTTCCTGCTTGATAGCCCAATCCTCACTCTGCCTTGGCAGCCAGTGCACTCTTGTGCATATTCTCTATTCTTTTAAATGGCACTTAACCATGCGTTCTACCCCTGAGGGTTCGTAGATAAGGCCCAGTAACCAAAATATGGGGAAAAGTTGGAAAAAAGCAAGAGGCTGGAGAGCACCTTAGATTTCCCTTGATATAGACTCATATACCAATTTCTGTACTTACCGCAAAGAGGTGTGGGTAGGGTGGGACTATCAGCTTAGAAAAGGAACATTTCTCTGAGAATTTCTGGCATCTTTATTTAGTAAATATCCCGAGTGGGTTCAATATGTTTCTTTCATTGATGAACAAAAAAGAGTGTATTTAAAAGTTTTCAGGCTGCCCACAGTTTTGGACACTTGCTCTTATGATGTGTCCTTCTGTGCTGCAGGTCCTGCTGCCATTCCTCCCACTCCTGCAGGGCGGGAATCGTGAGGGTCATGCCTCCTGTCTCATCACATACTCCTTATTACTAACGGCATCCATTTGTGCTGAACAGGAGTAGGGAATACACTAGACTGACTATGCAAGTACCAACCGACCCCTCATAGATGCTTAGTTTTTTGTTTTTTGTTTTTTTTATAGCCTGTATGATGCAGCGTGCTTTCACCACTGATAATACTGCTAAGGAGGCAGAGTTCTGCGAGCTCACTTGGCCTTCATTCCTTCTCTACAAGAAGACAAACTGTGAAACACTGCCACAAAAAATAGCTCACATCTCTTGTTTCCAGTTAATGAATGATTTTTTCACTATGGCTCACCCTCAGAATGGTTGTATAATTTAAGAACGGACGGAAATAGTTTGCCGTAGAGAAGACTTAATAAAATTTGTGGAACAGGATCGACAGTTCTGATATAAATAGTTCATTGGCTCTGTTTGTTTAAGGGAGAATGAAACTATTTGATATACTGGTAATAATAATGAACTGTTTAATATTTATTTAGGGTTTATTATGAGCCAAGCACTGCACTAAATATTTGGCATTATTAATCCATTTGATAGTCCTAATAACTGTATGAGGTAGATACCGTTATCACCCCCATTTAATAAATGAGGAATCTGAGGTTTAGAGAGATTATGCAAAATTTCTAAAATCGGATGGTTTGTCAGTGGTGGATCTGGGATTCTAATTTGGGTGGTCTGTGAGGTATTACTGCCTTCCCACTGAACAAGGAAGAGGATGAGGGAGAAGAGAGCGGGATACAGGGAGGGAGAGAGGGAAGAAAAGAAAAGCGAAGGGAAAGCCCAAGTGCTTGACCACGCACAACAGGATTTAGAATCTCCATAGGTGTCTATCTTTCTTTTTTAAAATTGTTTATTTTTTTTAATGTAATGTCTACCCCCAACGTGGGGCTTGAACTCACGACTCTGAGATCAAGAGTAGCATGCTCTTCCAACTGAGCCGGCCAGATGCCCCAGAATTCTCCATAGGTTTCTGTGAGATTACTTCTTACAGAAGTATGTCCCTGCCTGGGAATTAGTATCGTTCTAGTCTTTACAAAAAAAAAAATTTTTTTTTCAGTTGACTCTTGATCAATGAAGGATTCCTTACATTTCACCTTCTGGGTGGCAAACGTTATTGTCACTGACATAATGGTAGTAGATGGTCCTGGTATCTCCATATAAGCACATTTCCACCCAGCAAGAGGCTCTTGATGGAGACTTGTACAGAGAAATACCATCTTTTTCTCTCTTAAGGTGGATTTCTCAAAGGCTCATCTTTGGTTGACTGAGCAGCAGAGAAAGAAATGGCAAGGCTCAAGAGGGAGAAGGGTGTTAAAATCCGGGGAGATGGAACCTAAAACAAATTTAACCTATTGCCTCTGCCTAAGTCCTGTATGATATAGGTACTTGTTCTGTTTAACATGTATAGCTCAAGAGGATTGTGAAGGAGAAAAATGTTTGAGATGCCCTCCACTCATGTTTACCTATTTGGGCAGCTGTTCCAAAAACCAAAACTCATATTTACTTTTCTTACACCAAAAAGTATGTGTGAAACAGGGTGATGATTTCTCAGCAAGGAGAGTCTCCAAATCCTGGAGGCCTGCGTGGAGGAATCCACTCAGTCATTCAGTAAACATTTGCTTAGGACTCTTCGTGAGTCCGACACTGTGGGGACACATAGTGAGAGTCACAGGTCCTCTCTAGGAGCCTCATAGTCCGGTGGCATGCGTTGGGGTCAACTACAACAGAGATTTCTTTTAGAATGCAGCATTAAAATAATTTTCTTTTAATTAAATACATTAATGTGAGAATTGTGAGAATAATCTATGTTGATTATTTAAAGATTTATTTGTTTATTTTAGAGAGAGAGAAAGGGCATGAGGGGGAGGGGGAGAGGCAGAGGGAGAGGGAAAGAATCCTCAAGCACATTCCCAGGTGTGTGCAGAGCCCCTGCAGGGTTCGATCCCAGGACCACAAGATCATGACCTGAACCAAAAATCAAGAGTTGGATGCTCAACCAGCTGAGCCATCCAGGCGCCCCAGAACAATCTATGTTTGAATGGAAGTGTAAAAAAGCAAAAAATTACAGACCCAAGAACATAATTTGATATTAAATAGGGACTTGCTTTACCTAGAACAGTTCATTATAAAAAGTGTGCCAATATATTTAATACATTAAATTTCATATGCCAATACTTATTTCTACTTGCTTTAATAGGTAAAAGAGATATTTCATAATAATGATGTTTTAAAGAATATAGTTCATTTGACTTTGGTCCCTAAACTGCATTTTGGTACTCAATGAAAATTTATCCTAAAATTTCAACCTGCCTATGTTTTATAGTATTTGCTATTTAGAATAATATTTCTAAAATTAAAGATTGAGACCTCTTACTCATGATATCCTTCTAAGATAAAGACCTGATTGCTTTCACCATGTTAGGATGAAATGATCTTATTTTGGTTTGCTTGTTAATGTGAGATAGACTTTTCATAGTCTTCTTTCTAAGTAATATCACATCTAGTCTTCATAAAGCGTTGGGTTTTCACAGATTTGCTGGGACCTTTTACAAAACATCTATCTTAGGGATATCTTTTTTTTTTTTAAAGATTTTATTTATTTATTTGACAGAGATAGAGACAGCCAGCGAGAGAGGGAACACAAGCAGGGGGAGTGGGAGAGGAAGAAGCAGGCTCATAACGGGAGGAGCCTGATGTGGGGCTCGATCCCATAACGCTGGGGTCACGCCTTGAGCCGAAGGCAGACGCTTAACCGCTGTGCCACCCAGGCGCCCCTATCTTAGGGATATCTTACCAACTTAAGGTGTTTTAACGAGCAACTCACTACTCGAACGGAGCATTTTTGAAATGAACTTGGTAGCCAGGCGTGCTGAACTCTGCTGTCTCTGGAACCCCGAGCATGGCATAACTCATGGATCTGGCTGCCATGAGATTGAGCATGAAATCTCAGATCAAAGACCTCCATGGCTGAGGAGCAGCGATGCAAGGGGGTAGTGTGGCCAGGGCAAATGAGAATGCACAAAGCAGGCCGAGTTCTTCCTGGTGTGCTAGGAGACCAGCTGCAGCTTCTGTAGGCAAGGGCCTTTTACAGTCACTCCTCACCCTGGAAATAACCAGCTTCAGTGGTCAGAGCTGTGGTAATAGGGGAGGGAGTCTTGAAACACCAGCAGCAAAACCCCAGGGTACCTTCTGCAAGGCAGCCTGTACCCTCAGGCATGGCCAGTTTCGTGGGCACGCTACCTGTGTGGTACCTGTAAGGACTGTATGCTTGCCTTTATGTTCTGCAGTCCCTGTTCTGAAAGTCATCATAATTTTTGAACAGGAGGCTCCCTATTTTCATTATGTAGCTGATTCTAACAGGAGGTTCACTTGAAATTAAGGATATCTCTTTGTAAGAAGGCCAATGGCAACATCCAGGATAGAGAAAGTTCTGGAAGTTATCACAGGGGGACCTACTGAAGAAATGAGGAATGGTTAATTGGCATCATCATCATCATCATAAGGACATAATCAAGGGGTCATGTTTTATGGTTGTCTTGATCTACTACAACTAGAAACAGTTGCCTGAGGAAGGAATGGGCGCTCCATGGCTCTGTTACCGGAGTCTTCATCTTAGAGTAATGGTAAAGGGGTTCCTATGGATAAGTGGCATTGGAACCTTTTTGACCATGACCCACAGTGAGAAATATAATTTATTTAATTTATTCATGACCTTATATATACAAACACACATATATGTATTTATCTGTATATACATTTTTCTATATGTGCATGTGTGTGTTTATATTTTACACATTTATGTACAGGCTTTATGAAATAACTTTTAGCCTCATCCCACACAGTGTGCATTCTGCTATTTTCTGTTCTATTCTCTTTCATTTTAAAAGATATATATGTTGGTTGCTGCCTGTTAAATCAATTTCTTGACCAACTAACGATCATAGTCTGCAGTCGGAAAAACACTGTTACTTAGCATGGGGGGCTTGCATTAGATAACTCTTAACATTTTTCTAGCTCTAAGATTATAATTTTCAAAAGCTAAAAATTGCAAGTTACTCCACAGGCAGTTGCCTAAGCAACTGAAGAGCAAAGTACAGAAAGACCTACACTAATTCTTCAGAGGCCTGGGTTCAAACCCTTGGTGTGTCACTATTTCAACACCTTTAATAAGCCTATATTTTACTCTCTTTCTCAATAGCCCTATTTGAAAGATAAAAGTTTTTTTTTTTTAATCTACAGAGTTTCTTCTTTTTCCTAACAAATAGCAAAGTGCAGTCATCCCCTAAATAAAATCTTCATGGTATGTAAAAGCAATTAAAAGTAGAATTTTGTGATGTTGGAATCTGAGGTGGGTAGTCAGGGTTCTCATAGCTCAGCACTCTCCACTCCTCCCCCATTTCTCACCCAAAGAGCTGTAGGACCGCAGCGAACAGAGCTTGAAAACCACTTAGCTCGGCTGCCTGGCTGGCTCAGTCAGTTAAAGTCTGACTTCAGCTCTGGTCATGATCCCAGAGTCCCTGAATAGGGCTCCCTGCTCAGCGGGCAGCCTGCTTCTCCCTCTACCACTCCCCCTGCTTGTGTGCGCTCTCTCTCTCTCTCTCTCTCTGTCAAATAAACAAATAAAATCTAAAAAAAAAAAAAAAAGGAATAAAAGAAAACCACTCAACTCACTAACGAAATCTTAACTTTGATCTGGGGACTATGGTTGAGGAATGGGGATTGGAAATGAAACCAAAGACTAAGTGTTTCTTAGTTTTTCTCTTAGTGTTTTTCTCTCCATTTTCCTGATCAGAAGGAGGCTATGTCTGTCCAGTTCCCTGCTGTATCTCCAACATCTAGCACCATGCCTAGTACACAAGAGGCGCTCAATACATATTTGTTGAATGAATGAGTTACTTTACCAAAAACTTACCAAAGTAAAAAGTGTGTGTGTGGAGAGATTTATGAAAATTCTAAAATTTTTAATCGATGCAGGTTTGAAGGCTCTGGGTTCATGCCTCATCAGCTTGATTTTGATACTACATATTTTTGTAGTGAAATTAGATACTGTTATCTCAATTTTATAGTAAGAATAACAGGACCCTATGAAATTCAGTGTCTTCTTAGAAATGACCTAACTTTTTGCAGGCAAGAATTATAATCTATAGCTCTTGGATTTCGGATCTGTATATTGGTGAGCTCTAGAATGAACCTCCATGAGGATATCCTAGTGTTCAATAAATGGGGTGTATCTTGGTTCATGACTTTGTAGAGGCCTTTAAAACAGTGGTATTTTGTTGAGTGATGTGATCGATAAAAGGAAACTTGCACTGTGCCAATCACATGCCTCCACGGGCTTACCCATTTCATTCCTGAATATGACAGTCTCACTGTTAGTAGCAATTTGTTTCATAATATTGTGGTATGATTGAAAGCAGACAGGAAAGAAATAAGGTCATATGGATTTTTTTTTCCCCCTTAATGGAATTACTACTCAGAAAAAATGGTGCTTTGGTTGGGTAAGTCTTTATCATACCAAGTGAGCTCTTCAAAATGTTATGTCCCATTTGTATCACTAACTGTATTTTTAAGATGACAAGAGATGAATGAAATATAAAGCTTATGGTTACACAGGGTGCTCATCTCCATGCACAACTTCAACATTAATGTAACCTTTAAAATGTAACCTTTAAAAAGCACGGTAGTTATCAGCTTCATGACCCATATCAACATGGAACTGCCTGTCAAGCCTGGCTCATTTGATGCATGAAAGTTCTGTCTTTTCTTTCATAGGCATATGCTACTGTACCTTTATGTTGGCCCACAGAGCATCCCAATGTAGAATTTCCATAATTGCCAGTTCTGAGCCAGCGGTGTAACTGCTGGCATCTATCTGTTTAGATGGCTCAGAATACCCAATACTACTTTGAGATAGTTTCTTCCTTAAAATGAAATCAGAACATCCTCTCAACTAACACGCTCATCTTTAAACGAAGTTGGAACATTCTTATTATTCTCCTTTAATACAACTTAGAATCATTCAGAATGTACCCAGAACCTATTTATATTTGGGGAGTATATTTTATTTGACTTACTGTGTATAATGTACAAAAGCCAGTTAACTACTTTTGACATGATAAACAATGTTTTCTATCACAAGCCCCCAAATAAAAATTGCTCAGGGCACCAAAACACACGACAGTAACAAGATACTCTCAATGACGTGAGCCAGAGAACAAGGCTTTGCTCTATTAGATTAAGTGACTTAACTTTGAACAAAATAAAATTGCCTATTTCCAGCCATTTTTGGCCTACAAAAATGTCAGTTTTATACAATTCAGTCTACATTTCTAAGCACCTGTTGTTTCCTCTGCTATTATGATTTTCCAAAGCCGGGGCTGCCATGCATTGGAAGAGAACAGGGAGTCAGAAAGGTCTCAGTGGGTTTTACTCTGCCTTCATAGGAAGGAAAAATACTCAAAAAGATATTAGGGGATCAGTTTATTATTACTTTGGTTATTTTTGAAGAAAAGGTAGAGAGAGTCCCCTGAAAAAAATTACCAACATTTTCTTTCATCAAATATTTTCACTTTCTAGAAAGGTGCACTTAAGAAATAATGAAGATAATGTGCAAAACTTAATCGATGATGTCAATAGTTTATCATATCAAAGACTTGAATATAACCTACAAGACCAATAATAGGAGCTGTTTAAATAAACTGTAGCCCTTCTGTGATAAAAAAATGAACGAATGTGTTAATCAAATAGGGAAGATGTTAATGAAAAAGTATTTACTTTTTAAAAAGGATGCAAAATAGCTTTACACTATTACCTCATTAAAAACATCCATACAGATCTATCTATCTATCTATCTATCTATCTATCTATCTATCTATCATCTATCTATCTATCTATCTATTTATTTTCAAAGATTTTATCTATTTGACAGAGAGAGAGAGACAGCCAGCGAGAGAGGGAACACAAGCAGGGGGAGTGGGAGAGGAAAAAGCAGGCTCCCAGCAGAGCAGGGAGCCCAATGCGGGGCTCGATCCCAGGACCCCGGGATCACGCCCTGGGCCGAAGGCAGATGCTTAACAACTGAGCCACCCAGGCGCCCGCATATAGATCTATTTAAACATACATAAACACAATGTATAAAAAGACCAGAATTGTATATAGCGTTGTCAGTGATTATTTCTGGTTGTAATGTTAAGATTATGGATGATTTGGATCCTTATTTTTCTTTTTCTGCATTTTCTACCATGAATATGTATCAATTGTATGATAGGGGAAAAATAGTAAATAAGTGAATTATTTCACTCATTTTTTAAAAAAATACCCAATTTGTAAATTAAGGCAATTCCCAAGTATTTGCATCTTGGGCAAACATTAGCATAGACAAAATCAAATGGAACATTATCTGTATGGGAGTTTCCCTTGAAGTTTCAGAAGAGCCTGAATCACCAAGAGAACAAATGGCAAGAGGGGCAGAGAGATAGAAAGCAAACCTCTGGGAAGAGACTTGCGGTAAGTTAGTGAATTTAAATTATTTTCTGAATCTCTTGTGCTTTTTAAATTTGGGGTTGTTTACCTTCTACCAGTGAATATCAATTCAGTCACTAAAGAAGGCAAACAAACTTAATTGGTAAACGGGAAACCTTTTACATGAGAGAAAATTAAGTGGGATTCATTGAAATTAACTTAGGAAAAATTTCAGAAGCCTTATTTCTTCTGTTATCTCTTGCCACAGAAAGAATGCTTTAGTCAAGGGACAGTCTAAAATAGTAGAACTTCATTCTGAAGAGACAATATATAGATCAAATTGATAAAATAATGATTTCATAAGACAAATGACCATAATAGGACAAATGAATGGAAATGGAATTTTATGGGAAGGGTAATGACCATACGGAAATACCTCTTAGAATGAGAATAAAACCAGACTCCAGCAGGTGACTCAAATTGAGAACACATGTAGTTATCAATATATATTGGGTTGAATTTTTAAAAAGAAGGAATTAATGAATATAACTTCATCTCATCGCCTTCTGGACCAGATCCTTACAATTTATACGCAGTAGCACTGAATTAAATTAAACCGAGTATGATTACATGGTACACAGCAAAACGTTATTGAATTTTATGATTGGGGGACAAAGTACATTTACTTTAGTATGCCAGTTTCTTGGTTCCATGGTTCTTTCTCCCATGCAACTTCATAACATTTAACTCAGAAGTTAAAAAATTAAACTTGCATTTATAGAGTATATAAATATATAAGATAAAACCAAAAAAACTGTAAAGTTAGAATGAAGAAGAAACTATCAAACATTCGTTATTTCAGAGTGTTCACCCCAAACCATGTGGTTTTCATGAATACACTATTAATTGATTCTAACACAGGAAATGCTCCTTAATATTTCTCATGAGGCTAGATGAGGAAAGAAGAGTGACTTCTTCACCATTTGGCTGGGAAAATGAAAACATCTGTGTTTTCCTTTTACACAAATGAAAAAGTGAGAGGGAAAATAAGTACTTGCCTTCCTTTGCCTTCCTTGTCCGATATCACGAGTTCAGGAGCACACAGTTCATTTGTGTCCACGACAACCTCAAGTGTGGGTGAGGGAGCCGTGACAGCAAGCTGCGGAAATCAGTTCTCATCCTCCAGGTGCATCCATGTTGTAGCATGTGTCAGAATTGCATTCTTCCTTAAGGCTGAATACTCTCCCGTTTTAATCATATACCATATTGTGTGTGTCCAGCCACCCTTCCGTTGGTGGACCCTGGGACTGCTTCTGTGTTTTAGCTACTGTAAATAGTGCTGCTATGAGCACAGATATATAAATATCTGTTTGAGTCCCTGCTTTCAGTTCTGTAGAGTATATGCCCAGAAGTGAAATTGTATAACACGGTAATTCTATTTTGAATTTTTGGAGGAACCACCATACTGTTTTCCACAGCCGCTGCACCATTTCACATTCCACCTTCAGGGCACAAGTGTTCCAGTTTCCCTGTATCCTTGTCAACACTTGCTATTTTCTGGGATTTCTAGAAGTATTTTCTTTTTAATTATTTATTTGAGAGAGAGAGGGGGCACAAGCAGGGGAGGGGTAGAGGGAGAGGGAGAAGCAGGCTCCCCGTTCAGTGGGGACATAGGGGCTTAATCCTAGGACCCTGGGATCATGACCTGAGCCGGAGATAGACGCTTAACTGGCTGAGCCACCCAGGCGCCCCTAGAAGTAATTTTTTAAAAAAGATTTCATTTATTTTATTTGACAGAGAAGAGAGCACAAACAGGGGGAGCAGCAGGCAGAGGGAGAGGGAGAAACAGGCTCCCCACTGAGCAGGGAGCCCGATGCAGGGCTCGGTCCCAGGACCCCGGGATTGTGACCTGAGCCGAAGGCAGACGCTTAACCGACTGAGCTGCCCTGGTGCCCCTAGAAGTAATTTTTGAAAGATTTTATTTTTTTTAAGTAATCTCTATGCCCAAAGTGGGTCTTAAACTCACAACCCCGAGATCAAGAGTCATACGCTCCAGCAAGTGACCCAACCACGTGCCCCTTCTGTTTTTTGCTAGTAGCCATCCTAATGCATATGAAATAGAATCTCATTATGCCAAGTGAAAAAAAGCCAGGCACGCACACACAAAACCAAATACTGTATGACTCCACTTAGATGAGGCACTTAGGGTCGGCGAAATTATGGAGACAGAAAGTAGAATGGTAGTTGCCAGAAGCTGGGGAGAGGGGGAGACAGGTAGTCATTGTTTAGTGGGTAGAGAGTTTCAGTTTTACAGATGAAAGAGTTTTTGTTGATGGATGATGGTAATGGTCCTGCAACAGTGTGAATATACCTAATAGTACTGAACTGTATACGTAAAGTGGTTAGATGGTGAGTGTGTGTATGTTTACCACAATTACAAATAGTGGCTAGATGGTGAGTGTGTGTGTGTGTACCACAATTACAAATAGTGGCTAGATGGTGAGTGTGTGTGTGTTTACCACAATTACAAATAGTGGCTAGATGGTGAGTGTGTGTGTGTGTACCACAATTACAAATAGTGGCTAGATGGTGAGTGTGTGTGTGTTTACCACAATTACAAATAGTGGCTAGATGGTGAGTGTGTGTGTGTGTACCACAATTACAAATAGTGGCTAGATGGTGAGTGTGTGTGTGTTTACCACAATTACAAATAGTGGCTAGATGGTGAGTGTGTGTGTGTGTACCACAATTACAAATAGTGGCTAGATGGTGAGTGTGTGTGTGTTTACCACAATTACAAATAGTGGCTAGATGGTGAGTGTGTGTGTGTGTACCACAATTACAAATAGTGGCTAGATGGTGAGTGTGTGTGTGTTTACCACAATTACAAATAGTGGCTAGATGGTGAGTGTGTGTGTGTGTACCACAATTACAAATAGTGGCTAGATGGTGAGTGTGTGTGTGTTTACCACAATTACAAATAGTGGCTAGATGGTGAGTGTGTGTGTGTGTACCACAATTACAAATAGTGGCTAGATGGTGAGTGTGTGTGTGTTTACCACAATTACAAATAGTGGCTAGATGGTGAGTGTGTGTGTGTGTACCACAATTACAAATAGTGGCTAGATGGTGAGTGTGTGTGTGTTTACCACAATTACAAATAGTGGCTAGATGGTGAGTGTGTGTGTGTGTACCACAATTACAAATAGTGGCTAGATGGTGAGTGTGTGTGTGTTTACCACAATTACAAATAGTGGCTAGATGGTGAGTGTGTGTGTGTGTACCACAATTACAAATAGTGGCTAGATGGTGAGTGTGTGTGTGTTTACCACAATTACAAATAGTGGCTAGATGGTGAGTGTGTGTGTTTACCACAATTACAAATAGTGGCTAGATGGTGAGTGTGTGTTTGTTTACCGCAATTACAAATGAATGAATGAAGGTAAGAAAACCACCAAGATAAAATATGTACCCAGGAGGGTATAAATGTGCTCCTATGTAAGAAGGAAGAGTTACATCGTAACAGAAGTACTGGTTACCTAGCCATCACTTTGGAATAGTAACATAAATTAACATTTGATTTTTTGAAACTGAACACCTGTAGAAGGAAGACTGGGTCTCTGCCTCACAAAATCTAAAGGTAATCGTTACTCGTGTTGCTTGCTATCCATTTTGTAAACATTAGTTTTATTATAAATGATAGTAGACATTGAATTAGTTGTACATTTGACTTGTGTTCAAGTATACTGTTGGAGACCTTTTACTTTGATAAAAAGTAAAATAACTAAAAATTCATAATGAAATTAATTGCTTTTTTAGAAATCAGAAGCATTCATTCAGTAAATGTTTATTGAATCGATACCCCGTGTTTAGACAATCACTATGTCTTAGTTTCACTTTTAAACCAAACTTCAAAATGTGAAATCCACTAGTTCAACTGGTTTTCAAAATAAGAGAGAATTTGGAAAGCAAGTCTCTTGATTTCAACCTAACTTTCCTCATAGCTGTCGTGTGGCTTACATCTGCTTATTTCCAGTCCGAGAGTTTATAAATCACGTTTACTTTGTCACATATATATGATAGAAATTGAAGTTCACAAATTATCTTAGTTCTTACCTGGGGACTAAATCTAAATTCACTTACATCCAAGGAGAATAATTTGTAATATTCTAGAGAACAAGAGAAGTGAATAACTCTGCTACAGTCAAAGAATGTGAATTCCTCTTCCAAGATTTGCTTGCACAGACCCTGTTGACACTAGGTAACTGCTACTGTGGTTTTGTTGTTGTTGTTGTTGTTCTTGTTTGTTTTGGCCTAAAGAAGGGGCTGGGAACAGGAGTAGGTCATATAATAAGGACAGTCTGCATGCAGAGTTGGAAACGTGACATGGTGCAGAGAGTGGAGAGGACAAAGGTCTGGTTCACATTGCAGAATTCTCAGTCAGAGGAAAAACATCAAATAACATACCTGGGTAAGTCCTAGTTCTAAATCCAGAAAAGAAAAAGATAAAAACTTAGAAGGACAAAGCGTTGGTAGGGCTACTTCTTAACACTATCGTGTAGGGAAACCTTTTAGCATTTCTGCCACAGGGCCTTGGTACCTCATCTTATTTGTCATCAAACAAGTCAAAGTCCTATGTTTAAATGCCACGTTCACATGTCACACGGATAGGGTGAAACCAGCTCTCCTTCTTGCCTTTCAGAAGGGATCCACTTTGACTCGTCAGTGTCTCGTCTTCTAGAATATGTCCTCTCTGGAGAGTCTCCCATCCTCTATAGCAGCATCTTTGCTGGGTTTTCTCTGACTCGGATGTGGGGGGAGGCAAATAACAGCGTTGTGTCTGCCCTGACCGTTTTTAATTACCACTTTCCTTTTCTTTGGGTTTCACCTGCCATGCCTCAGCAACCTTGCTCTGAGACCATGATGGTTTCTAACACCTCCGATATGTATTACAGTGGGTCTGAATCATCATGTAGAGCAAAATTCACATCTAGATACTTAGATACATCTGGAAGGATACCAGCTTGGGATCAGAATATTCATCTCAAGAAAGAACAGCATTTGGAACAGTTTGAGAGACCTCCATGAAATCACTGGTCAACATATTTTATAATAATGGGGTCTAGATAATTTTTCCACTATGCTAGTTTTGAAATCCCTTTTCACATTTGACAAAAGAGATCTGGCAATTGCGATGCCATTCTAAGCATTTAATGTGTTAACGAAGTTGACCCTCACAACAAGGCTCAAAGGTAGGTGCTGATGTTATTGTCATTTTGTATTGAATGACACCGTGACAGAGCAAAGGAAGTGGCTTTTCCAAAGTCAAACCACGAATAAGAAGCAGAGCCAAGCATGGCATCATTTTGGTTCCAGAGTCTAGGCTCTCAGCCACCGCACTGCCTCACTGCTCCCGGGGATCGTGGATCTGTTCTCTTTCTCTCGAAAAAGCCCAGCAAAATGGCTCATGGGGAGAAAATGGGGATTTATAAAATTCTGAGCAGGAGAAACTAATGGGACCAGGTAGAGAAAGAGCTTTGGGGGGACATATAAGTGTAGTAGCTCTCCTGGAGCTGAGAGCTGGGTCATCCCTTCCTGAACGATCACAGCCAGTCCTCATGGCCTCTGCAGTGCGTTGCCTAATGGACCCATCCAGCTTTGACACTTGTCCATTGTGGGAACAGTCATCCTAAGCTACTGCTAGACAGGTTCTCGTGTGTGTGTGTGTGTGTGTGCATGCGTGCATGCGCGTATACCTGTACTTGTGCCCTCCTAGCCCTCGTTCAGTTGGTCTCCCTAAGTACTTACCATTGCAGGACCTTGGCACCCCTTCGCATACCTCCATACCTGTCTTTGCTCATGTTGTGCCCACCGACGAGGACTCCTTTCCTCCTCATTCTCCCAGGTCCCCTTGGAAAATTCCTGCTCATCCTTCAAGGTCCAGATAAAGTGGTGTTTTTCTCTTGGTTCTTTTTCTTGAAAGCCTCTTTCTTCTGCAGGCAGTCTTTCTCCCTCTCACCTGTGTTTCCACGGCACTGCACCCTTTTACAGAATGCTTATCACAATGAATTAAGGTAATTGTTGACCTGTCCCTTTTTCCCACTACATTCAGCCTAGAAAAGTGACTATAACTTTTTCATGTGTATCCTCAGGGTCTATCAGAGCCTGGCACTAAGGAGTTTTTCAGTAAGTAGTTTTAAATTACATTTGTTGCTATTGGAAATTTATTATCTTCTGGCAAAATAAAATTTCAGAGTCCAAGTGTGGGTGTTTTTCTAGCAAAACAAAACAAAACAAAACCCCTTTCCTTGAAATATCTAGAGTCTTAATGCAATGGTGTTTTCTTTTAAAGGAAGTTGAGAAGTCCTTTGTAGACTTACCTTCTTAACAATTTAAATATTTCTAAGACTGGGGACACCTGGGTGGCTCAGTTGGTTAAGCATCTGCCTTCGGCTCAGGTCATGATCCCAGGGTCCCTTATCGGGCTCCTTGCTCCGTGGGGAGTCTGCTTCTCTCTCTGCCTACCACTCCCCCTGCTTGTGCGCTCTCTCTCTCTCTCTGTCAAATAAATAAATAACATCTTTAAAATATATATATAAATTTAAAAATAAATATTTCTAAGATTCATGTGTTTGAGTGGGTAGACTCTTTTTTAAAGATCATTTTAAGAATGAAATTCTAAGAATTGTGACATTGCTCCCTATAGAAGAGAATAACTATGTCACTCTCCGCGTGTGTTTTAGTTTGGATTCTTTTGCAGTACGGTCAAATACCTCCACCAGTGATTTCACAGGGGTCTCCCAAACTGCTCCAAATCACTTTCTTTGCTAGCCCGGATGTTCCCCATACCTCAATGGCTTCGTTTCCTTCCAGACGCCAGCACAAAGCAACATTGTCTTCACACGTGTCAACTAGTTGGAAGGGAAACAAATGGCTGGACGGATTCCCCTGCGGGCTGCTCAGCGCCGCCTCGGCTTGGGGCTGGATCCAGGTAGCCTGCGTGGAGGCAGGTTTTGCCTCTAGCCAGCCAGGGCTTTCCCTGTAGCCGAGCTGTTGGCAGACACAGCCCCGTTCCAGTCAGATCCACACACAAAATGCGTTTCCCCCAAGCAACTGTTTTCATGTTTTTCCTCTGTCCCTGTTGAGCAAATGCCTCCCAGAATAATTGTCTCCACTGGTCCACTGTGAGCCAGAGCCTCTCGTGGGCCTGGAAGGGGAAGCTCCCCAGACTTGCCCTCCAGTGTGTCAAGTCAGTGTGCAGCCCCAGTTACAAGATAAATGGTGGTGTGGAAACAAGTGAGCTTAGCCAACGGCTGCCTGAGCGCCACAGTCAGTGTCTTTTCTGTAATTATTGCATTTAATACAGCTAGTTACTTGCACAAAAGAGCTTCCGGATACAGCAATTTCCACTGGGGGCTGTTTAGGAATGTACAGGCCCATCATTTAGCCCTGATATTGTTGGGTTGTCAGAATTGATCATAGCTCTTGACGGAACACCTCTAGCTTTTTTTTTTTTATGGAGTGCCTCAGAGTGACATTTCACATTGTTTAAGTAGGAGTGATCTGTTAGTTTATATTTTATCTAAAACTGCAGATCAGATGACCTCCCTCAGGGCCTAAATGCATGAATCCCTTTCGCATGTTATAATTAATAGTGGAGCTGGGAGAGAAATTCATAACAAGGGGCCGAAGAGCTGGGCAGAGCGACTTGTCAAAAAGAAGGAAATTCCACTACAGATTAGCTTATTTTTAAGCATGTCAAGCTCTACATACAAACATGATCTATTGCTTCCTTGTAATGTCTGTTTGGGCCCACATGCTCGGGGCGGTGTCAGAGACTGCTGTAAATTTTGTCTTAGTCAGGGCAATTCTGATTGATCTCTGAGTGTAAAATCGATAAGAAGACACTGTCATTTTCTTAAAGGATGAGCTGGAAAAGGAAAATAAATTAAGACTCCACCGAATGTCTATCTCCAGTGCTCATTAATTCAGTGTGGTCTGTACTTTGTTAATGTTACGGCCACAGCTTTAATCTTCCAGGTGCTCTTCCTGTGGCTACTTGCCAGAGGCCCTTCCTTACGTTATGTATATTTCATTTGAATGGGGGTGCGTGGTGGGGGTGAATAAAATGGCTGCCCTCTTTTCTCCCTTAGCTCCTGCTTAATCCATTTTATTATTTTGGAGAAATACATCACCATGGATACTGATTAACTTTAAAATGGACAGAGCCATTCTCTCTTCTTCTCTCCGTCTCTCCATCTCTCTCTCCCTCTCCTTCTTCAGAAGATAGACTCATTTGTCTTCAAGAGTTTGGGCAAATAATAACTATCAAGCATTTTGCCATACATAGTAAGCTCTGTGAAGATTAATTTTCTTGTTCTCTCCCTTTTTTTCCTCTCTCCTGTTCCCTCTCCCTCTCTCCCCTTGCCTCCTACCCCTTCTTCTCTCTCTCTCTCCCCACCCTTTCTCTTCCTTAAGGCTTTTTTGGGGGACACTTTAAAATTGTCTTTATAGACTTCCTCAGTTTTAAAACTTCTTGCACATCAAGAGTTTTCCCACAATGTTTTGAGAAAGCACAGTTCTTCTAACTGTCCTAATACACACACACACAGAATCTAAGAGTTAGAGTTTCGTGGTTTTTTGTTGTGTTTGCCAACATAGGCTCCCAAACATATCTTGTCTTGCAGGTTTTGCATTTTGCTCCTCAGGAAGAGAGGAAGGGGAGGACAAGGCAGGTGGGATATCGCCTCCCCCTTATTTGTATTCTGCATTAAATATCAGCATCATAACACTTGATGTTTCCTTCTGCTATAGAAACAGAACATCTGGGTTTCTCTGTAGCTCTGTCTTTGGCTTCTATGAATGGAGATGGTAAATCCCATGTTTTTAGACATTGCTCATTTCTGACACATTCCGAATACCCTCCGCATGAGTTATACACTGTGGTCACATGTCCAATAATTGCTCGTGGAAACCCATGAATAGAAGACTGCTTCCAGAAGCTTTTTGTTTGTTAAAACCTATTTAGACTATATAGAATTTTGTGAGGTTTCTCAAAATATACAGAGTCCAAAAAGAGAGGTGGTTTTTAAAAAAATCTAGCTCTATTTGCTTCAAAAGGAATGAAATTCATATTCATGAAGGGTGTCTGCTTTCTTTAACAAAGCACAGCACATGCCAATTAATTATTTCTCAGGAAAAGGTCACTTAGGGGACTAACTCTGTATCTCCCGTCTTCCCAATTGAGCATACTAAATGAATAGATTTGCAAATTTAATCTACAAGTGACACATATTTGGCCTTGAAATTATTTGTCTTATCCATCTTCTTTTAAACATTCATCTTTATTTATTATGGAGACCATGATACAGTGAGATAACATCTTAAAATTTGTAAATAATGTGTAATTATTTTAGGATGAAATTTGAGAGAAAACTGTGTACTCAGGTAATATATCTACTGTGTACACCCCCCTCCCACCATCAATATAATGCAGTTATCCTTCTTTACAAGAGCCGATGGACGTCCGGAAATGACTGAAAGGGATCACTTGTATTTTTTTCCTTTTGTTTCTTAGACCTGTACACTTAGGTTTTTCTTGAAGGAGGTAAGAAGTTCGATGAGACAATTAAGTGGCTATTTTGTATCCATAGGGAAGCCCATAGTTTGCTGAGGGGCAAGGCTACTAGTGTATTTATTCACTGGGGCGTCCCCTGTGCCTGAAAATGGGGAGGGAGTGGGAAGGGCTGTAAGCCTGTTTTCCCACCTATATGAGCGATCATAACTACGTCACAGGTTACTACAAGGATTACATGAAGAAAGAAGTATATAAAGCAGCTAGAACATAGTGGGGATTTTAATGGTGACAGTTCCTTCTCCCTTTCCTGGTTGGGTAGTGGCCGTAGGCAAATCGTTTATTAAAGAAGCCCACTCTTCTCTCATCTGTAAAAATGAGATAATCCTTACCATGCAGAATTGCTGTGAAGATGAGTGAGAATGTGTTTTTGTGGTGTCACCCGATGCATCTCATGGACTCAAGAAGTATGACGGGCATATCTTGTCTTATCAGGCCTGACTTCATTGTACTTTGCACCTGATGTGTTTCTGACAAATTGAAGATTTGTGGTGATTGCACTGGTGCCATTTTCCCAACAGCATATGTTCACTTTATGTCTCTGTGTCACATTTCAGTAATTCTTTCTATATTTCAAGCTTTTTGTTATTCTTTGTTACGGTGATCTGTGATCAGTGATCTTTGATGTTACTACTATAATTGTTTCAGGGCATCACGACCTACACTCACCTAAGAAGCTCTGACTGTTCCACCCATCCACCATTCTGGGTCTCTCTCCCTCTTCTCTGGCCTCCTTATTCCCTCAGACATGGCAGTATTGAAATCAGGCCATTTAATAGCCCTACAATGTCCATTAAGTGTTCAAGTGAAAAGAAGAGTCGCAGGTCTCACTTTAAATCAAAAGCTAGAAATGATTAAGCTTAGCGAAGAAGGAATGTTGAAAGCAGAGATAGGCCGGAAGATAGGCCTCTTGTGCCAAACAGTTATGAATGCCAAGTTGTGAATGCAAAGAAAAAGTTCTTGAAGGCAATTAAACATGCTATTTCAGTGAATACTCAAAGGATAAGAAAGTGAAGCAGATTTATTGCTTCACGGAGAAAGTTTTAGTGGTCTGGACAGCAGATCAGGTCAGCCACAACATTCCCTTAAACCAAAGTCTAAACCAGAGCAAAGCCCTAACTCTCTTCAATTCCTTAAAGACCGAGAGGGGAGGAAGCTGCAGAAGGAAAGTTTGAAGCTAGAGGAGGTTGGTTGGGGGGGTTTAAGGAAAGAGGCCATCCATCTCCAGAACGTGAAAGTAGAACGTGAAGCAGCAAGTGCTGATGTGGAAGCTGCAGCAAGTTCTCCAAAGATCTAGCTAAGATAACTAATGAAGGCGGCTGCCCTAAATAACAGATTTTCAATGTAGACAAAACAGCCTTCTATGGGGAGAAGACGCCAGCTAGGACCTTCATAGCTGGAGAGGAGAAGTCAGTGCCTGGCTTCACAGGCTGATTCTCCTGTGACGGGCTGATGCAGCAGGCGACTTGAAGTTGAAGATAGAGCTCATTTCCCATTGCAAACATCCTAGGGCCCTTAAGAATTATGTTACATACTCTGTGCTCTAAAAATGAGAAAAAAAGCCTGGCTGACAGCACTATCTGTTTAGAACATGGTTTACTAAATATTTTAAGCTTACTTTTGAGACCCATTACTCACCGAAAAAAGATTCCTTCCAAGTTACGACTGCTCATGGACAGTGCACCTGGTCACCCAAGAGCTTCAAGGGAGATGGACACCGAGATGAGTGTCGTTTCACATATGTTTACAGTGTTTATCTTGCTCTGTAATTGTTGATGTCATGGCATATTGTTGAGATCATCTGGAAGGATGACCACTAAAATGCAAACAATAGATATTTGTCATGGATGGAACTTGGAGTGATAACCTCGGGGATTCTCTGTATTGTTTGAATTTTCACAATGATTGCATATAATTTTTAGAATCAGAAAAAATAATTTTATTATTTTTGGAAAAAAGCTGTATCTCTGACTGGTTGAGTGGGTAGTTTTTAATCTAGGTCAGTGAAAATGCGAAGAGGACTTTCTCTGGGATTAAAGGACAGATATTACGCTCCTAGAATCCTCTCTTTCAGGTTCTAACCCAGCAATTTAACCTGGTTGTTTTGTTTTGTTTTGTTTCTGCATTTTAAGCCACCTCAACATTCTCCAATGGAAGACAGAGCTGGGGAACTCCGGCATTCTTCAAGTCCTGGACTCTTTTTTGTTTACTCACCTCTTGCTTTTTTGATCCCTGCCTCCTGATCTAGGGATTTCATTTAACACTGAAGCCATGATCTTCATGGTCTTGACATGATTGTGTTACTTACATTCTAGCTGAGCATGAAATGGATGCTTAAAAAATTAAACAGAACAGTAATATGTGGTATAAAACAATGAGTAATTCAGGTTTTCAGATGATAGAGACTTCACAGAGAGGCTAGGTTTGATCTGGGTCTTAAAGTTTGACACTAATGGGCTCAATCGATATTCAGCGAAAGAATATGCAGAACAGATCAGGTCAGTGGTTCTCAAGATACGCATCAGCATCACCCAGATGGCTTGTTAAATGCAGTTTACTGGGACTGCCCTCTGGGTTTAGGATTCAACAGGTCTAGAATGCGACCCAAGAATCTGCATTTCTTTTTTTTTTTTTATTTTTTTTATTTTTTAAAGATTTTATTTATTTGACAGAGAAAGCCAGCCAGCGAGAGAGGGAACACAAGCAGGGGGAGTGGGAGAGGAAGAAGCAGGCTCATAGCAGAGGAGCCTGATGTGGGGCTCGATCCCATAACGCCGGGATCACGCCCTGAGCCAAAGGCAGACGCTTAACCGCTGTGCCACCCAGGCGCCCCAAGAATCTGCATTTCTAACAAATTCCCGGGCAATTGTGATACTGCGGGTCCTGGGACAACACTCTGAGAATCTCCAAGGTAAAGCATTATTTAAGAGCATGTTGCTTACAAAGGAAAGCACATAGTGTGTTTCAAAGACTGTCTAAAGCAGTCTGGCTAGGATGAAGGAAGAAGTGAGACATTTGGTTGGGAATGTAGATGGAAGCCAGATTATGAATAATTTTGAATACTTGATTAAGAAATGTAGTTTTTTTAATTACTAGAGTATCATGGAGGGTTTTAAAGTGGAAGACTATCATGATTAAACGATTCATCTTAAGGTGATATGTAAGGTCAATAGATACAAGGCATCATGGAAACAAAAATCTTTGAGGGGGGACTTACATGGGTAAGGACTGAAGCTCTGAATTCTCCATTAACTTTTACCTCCATCATAAACTGACCTCAATCAAAATGGTTGCTCAAAAACTTGTCAGATTCTTTTGGTAAAAATTGGTAGCTACCATTGTCTCAAAGAAGGTGTCTTCTCCATATGTTGCTTCCAGGAACACCGTACAATAAAAGCAGATCTTAGCGCAATGCCAAATATTTATCCATTTATTATCAAGAAGGCACAAAAACGGTTTTTAAAATTGCTTATTTTAAGATGATGACATTTCTACTTTCTCTCCTCAAACACTCTAACAAATACCTTGCATGGAAGATTCACTCCAGGATGGAGTCAAGAATATTGTCAGAGAGCTTGCTGGTTTTTTATAACCTGTTCTAACCCCTGCATATCCTGAACACCACTCGTTTCAGCAAACTAGCATCAACAAAAGTTATTTCTACCATTTCGTATGCTAATAAACCTCTGATGCAGATTTCTATAGTAATACCTAAAGTACAAGTTAGAACGATTGCTGGAGTGTGTATTCATGATTAGATTACTTCAAATGCTCACTAATTGCCCCTAGGGTGAGGATTAAAGGTATTTCATATATATACCTGGCTTATATTGATAGACCTCAAAGTAAATATGCAGAAAATGTAACCACTCCCATTACTTTCCATTTTATAGCTCTCAAATTTTGTCTCTAATCAGTGGTGTGCAGGTAGACTATTTGAAGAGGGGGGAAAAAACCCAAAACCTGATTTGTAGCCTTTGCCAACTTCTTTGGTATAAGTACTTGCACTTCAGATCGTTTCAAGGTATAGTGTTTTACCAACCAACACACAAAATTCCTGAATATTTAACAGTAAAATCTAGTAAGCTTGGAACAGGCTCTGGCATAGCACTGTCTCTAACTCCAGTTCTTTTCTATATCAAACTTGAATTTGCAAAAGCCTTTCAGTGGCATTCCCTAAAATACAGAGTATTTTCACTGTCCTGATAATCCTCTGTACTCTTCTATGCATCCCTCTCTTTCCCCTACCTCTTGGCAATGAGTGATCTTTTTACTCTCTCCTTAGTCTTGTCTTTTCCAGGATGTCATCTAGTTGAAATGATATAATAGGTAGCCTTTTCAGATTGGCTTCATTCAGTTAATAATATGCATTTAATGTTCTTCCATGTCTTTTCATGGCTTGATAGCTTATTTCTTCTTGGGGCTGAAAAATATTCCATTGTCTAATTGTACTGCAGTTTATTTATCTACTCACCTACTGGAGAAATCTCGATTGCTTCCATGTTTTGGTAATTATGAATAAAGCCCCTTAGTTGAATTCACATTCACCATATTTGTTACTGTTTTCGATTCATTGCCCTTGTTCTTTGTTCCTGTTTTAGTCTTCCTCTCTTTTTTTGCCTTTTGTGGTTTTAATTGAGCATTTGATAGGCTTTTCTCTCATTAGTAGATCAGTTATACTTATTTTAAAAAAAAAATTTTTTAAGTACTTACCCTAGAGTTCACACTATGCATTTACAACTAATCTATTTTCAAATAATGCTATGCTGCTTCAAGGGTAGTACAGGTACCCTATAATAGCAAGATATTTCTAATGTTGCCATTCATTTCACTTATACACAAGCTATAACCATCAGATACATTGTTGCTATTATTATTTTGGACAAACTGTTAGTTGTTAGATTAAGAATAAGAAAAATAAAAGTTTTCGTTTCATCTTCACTTCTTCCTTCTCTAAAGCTCTTTTTATTTTTCTATTTTTTTTTTAAAGATTTTATTTTTATTTATTCGACAGAGAGAGAGAGACAGCCAGCGAGAGAGGGAACACAAGCAGGGGGAGTGGGAGAGGAAGAAGCAGGCTCATAGCAGAAGAGCCTGATGTGGGGCTCGATCCCATAACGCCGGGATCACGCCCTGAGCTGAAGGCAGAGGCTTAACCGCTGTGCCACCCAGGCGCCCCTATTTTTCTATTTTTTATTTTTACTTTTTTTAGGATAGCCCCAAGTTTCTGACCTGTATTCTTCTCTCTGAAGAATTTCTTTTAACATTTCTTGCAAAACAGGCCTACTGGCAACAAATTCCCTCAATTTGCCTGAGAAAGCTTTATTTCTCTTCATCCTTGAAAGGATAATTTCACAGAAAAAAGAATTATTGGTTGATGGTTTGGTTTTTTTTCTCAACACTTTAAATATTTCACTACTCTGCTTTTGTGTGTGGAATTTCTGAGGAGAAGCTGGGTATAGTTATTATCTTTGCTTCTCTATAGTTAAGGTGGTTTTTTCCCCCCTGGCTTTTTTCAACATTTTTTCTTTATCTTTGATTTTCTGCAGTTTGAATATGATAGGCCCAGATGTCTTTGGTTTTTGTTTTTGTTTTTTTTTCTGCATTTATCCCACTTGATGTTCTCTAAGCTTCTTGGATCTGTGGATTGGTGTCTGGCATTAATTTAGAGAGATTCTCAATTAATACTGCTCCAAATATTTCTTCTCTCTCCTCCCTCCTTCCCTTCCTTCCTTCCTCCCACCCTCCCTTCTTTCTTTCTTTTTTTTCTTTCTTCTTTCTTCCTTCCTTCCTTCTCTTGGTATTCCCATGATCCATATGTTATACCTTTTGTGGTTGTCCCACAGTTCTTGGATATTCAGTTACTTTTTTTTTTTCAGTGTTTTTTTCTTTTTGTTTTTCACTTTAGGAAGTTTCCAGTGATACATCCTCAAGCTCAGAGATCCTTTCCTCAACCATGTCCAGACTACTCATGAGCCCATCAAAGAGGCATTCTTCATTTTTGTACAGTGGCTTCGATCTCTAACATTTCTTTGATTATTCCATATCAAAGAAATTTGTTTACGTTGCCCATCTGTGCTTGCATCCTGTCTACTTTATCCATTAGAGCCCTTAGCATATTATCATAGTTGGCTTAAATTCCCAGTCTGATAATTCCTGTATCCTTCCCATATGTGCATCTAGATCTGATGGTTACTCTGTCTCTGTAAACTGTATTTTGCCTTTCATTATACCTTGTCATTTTTTGTTGAAGGGCAAGCACCATGTACTACATAAAAAAAACATTAAACTAAACTAACTAGGTCTTGAGTGATGTGATGAAGTATGGCAGGGAGGGGAAGCAGTCTATAGTCGTATGTTTAGAGCTTAGTCTTGTAGTAAGCTGGGCCTCTGGTCTGTGAACTCCACAAGTGCTTCTCAACTTCTCTACTGCTTAAGAGGGCAGGACGGCTAGCCGGGGCTGGAGTTGGGTGTGTCCCTTCCTTCAGGCTGGTTGGGCTCTGAAACAACCCTGGCAGGTTATCTTCTCACCAAATAGTTTCTCTTGAGGGTAGTACCTGTTGAGAAGCATATTTCAAAGTGATTATTTTCTTCTCCCCCTGCCAGAAGCAAGAAAGGATTTTTTTCTCTTTAATATTTACTGTGAGAACCTAGTAGAGCTCCTACAGGTAAAAGCCACAAAAGTGTGGGGCTGCCCTATGACTGGACCCCCTTAGAGTTTTTAACACCCAGACTTGTCCACACTGAGCCTCCAGCAGTTTGTCAATCACAGTTCAGGGTTTCCTACCCCAGCACTGGTTTTTACAAGTGGTTTCTGCTTGTGGGTTTCTACTCAAGTAAGTTGTAATTCTTGGTGTCCACTTGTTTGTCTCTCCAATATTTGGGGCAGTAGTTTGCCCTGTGACCTCATTTCTCTGATGAATCTGTCTGTTCACCTTTTTTTTTTAATTACACATTTTTATCAGGAACTTTTAATGTATGTAAGTACCATACCAAAACCAAAACATTATTTTTTAAAAAGAAAATTCTCTATGGGTGTGAAAACCTTTTTCTTCCTCAGAAATTTTCTTTCAGAGACAAATGGTTGTGTCCACATCAGTAATTTCCACCTACTAGACAAAATATTTAAGCCATAGATATATTCTTTTTTAAGAATGATAAATATATGAAAGCAGCTCAGGCTGCCATAACAGAATACTCTACTGGGTGGGGGCTTAAACAACAGAAATTCATTTTTTCACAGTTCTGGAGCCTGGAAGTCCAAGATCAAGGTGCCACCAAGGTTGGTTTCTGGAAAGACTCTCCTCTTGGCTTGTAGATGGCCCCTTTTCACCGTGAGCTCACTTGGCCTTTCCTCTGTGTGTGGGCAGTGTCTACCTCTTCTCATAAGGATGTCTGTCCTATTGGATTGGGGCCCACCCTTAGGACCTCATTTAACCTTAATTACCTCTTCAAAAGCCGTATCTCCAATATAGTCCCGTTCAGACTTAGGTCCTCAACATATCAGTTTGAGGGGGGCAGGGATACCATTCAGTCCACAATAGTGGATTTTATTTCCATTTGTGGAGAAAGAATGCTCGAGTGCTTTTCAGTATTTAGAAACCATGATTCCATCTCCCAACATTAGAAATGTAAGAGTATGTGTGTATGCGTGGTATTATCTTCCAATTTTTAAAATTGTGTTTTTTGATTCAGTTATATCTTTTTGGAATTTCTCTTTAATTGACTGGAAGATGACTTTTAGATTTGTTTCTCCAAGCGTGGTTAGTGGATCATGTGCGTCAGAATCAATTAGTGGCTGTATGTGAAGTGTAGATTCCTGAGCCTCACCTTAGAATGATTAACTGAGAATAACTCAACAGCTTGGCCTGGGTTCATGGTCTTGAGATTCTTGAAGCCAGGGTTATATTCCCCAGCCATGAAAGGGAGGATCTGTGGGCTAAGAGCTCCAGGGCCATGACATTCCTTGTGTACAGCATCAGTAAACACCAACAGCGATGCCTGGGGACTATTGTTATTTCCTCTTCAAGGCCTATAATATGTGTAAATTCTGTCACAGACAACCATGCATTGGCTCTAAATACTCGTATTTTGTAAATCTTTTTTTTTTGTATTCACCAAGTTTTCTATCATTTTTGTATTTCCTAGAGCATTATTATCTTCTCATTTTTGCCTTCTGTCTTCTAGTCTACTATTGGTAACTTACCCCAACCTTGGATTTTAGACAGTAAATAAACATTCAAAGAGTGTGCTGAAAGTAGATATATTGTTAGACTGACAAGGCAAAGGGTTTTGTTTTGTGTTTTGGTTTTTTTTGTGCCAAGTCAAGGAAGCAAGAAAGTGTTTCGTTTATCAAGGGACCATACGTGGTTTGACATGACTAGGATTTGAAACAATTTTCTACACGGCACACTGGAATTGTGGGCAACACTCTTTAAGGGATGAAAAGACTTGGGGTAACACTAAACAAATACGCAGTAATCATCACCCAAATTGGCACTGCACTGCAAGAGTATATCCTAGCATGTATGGAAATACCCATAGTTCTCACACTGCTCAAGTGGTCACTCTTCAGCAATGTGATTGTGTTTGAGTAGTTTACTCCCCTGCTCATATATGCTCATAAGGCAGAATTGTCACATATTTCTGTAAATCTTACTTTAGAATGAATTTGCCTTGACTTCTTACTGGATACCCCATGTCCTCTTAGCTGAACATTCCAATGACAAGCAATGGCAAAAGACAGTACAGATTCAATTATAGCAACAACAAAATTTGCACGTTTGTCAAAATTTGGTGCCATACCTTGCATATGGTTGGCAGGATGCCTGTTGGGAATTACTGGGCTTGAGGAAAGGGATTATATGATGGAATAGAGTAAATGTGGTGAAAAGGGCAACAACAATAATAGTGAAGGCATCCACCATTTATTGAGGGGACAATATGTTAAATCTTTTCTCACATTATTTCTATTCCACACAACTATATGCAGTGTTGTTATTAATCTCTTTCATAGGTGAGAAAAGTGAGGTTTACAAAGGTTAAGGATCCAAACTCAATGTATCTGATTCCAGAACCCAGAATTTTTCTATGTTTCTAAAATTGCATGGAGCCAGATCATGAAGTTCCTCATATGATACCACACTGAAAAGTTTAAGTACTATGGCCAGAATTTCCTAAAGTACATCCTGTGGAATAGTAATTCCTTAGGATGGGAAAAGTCCTTACTCTGAATGGGCTCTGGTGCCCAGATAGGCTTATGAAATGCTGGGTTCCACCAGACGCATACACTCTCCAGACACCCACTACTTGAGCTGTGGTGCATAAGTATGAAGCCACTCTTCGGCGTTGGGGGGTGTTCTGGGGCCACGGAATAGAGCTTTTGTATGTGTGGTGCTAAACTCATTCATTCAGGGATTGAACTCGTGGACTTAATCTCATTAGCAACATCATTCTAGATCCACGCTGTACATTCCTGTCCAATCACAGTGATACATCTTTACTTTGAAGACATGTAGCAAATTCCTTAGAAAGCATGGTTTATTTGCCTTTCTTTTTTTAAAAAAAAATCTCATTTGTTAAGTCAAATTATTCTAGAATGTTTAAAAATCGCTTAGTTTATAGAATTTTAACTATATATTTAAATGTATAATTAAATGTTTGTGTGTATATATACACACACACAGAGTAAGCTTCCAATCTTGTTATTTTTAATTTGTGTGTTTATATATGTATATGAACAAACAAGGAAAAGGTTAGAAGAAAATATAGCAAAGGGCGAGAATTGATTATGCCAGTTGTGGCAGGATTACAGGTGATTTTGGCTTCCTTCTTTATATTTCTCTGTATTTTTTAAAATTTCAAAAAATATGTATTATTCTTATAAGGAGAACAACATATATTGTCATATGTATCCTCATTACCTAATTTAAAAGTTTGTTGTATTGCTTTTGTTTTTCAGTCTATCTAGGCACATGTGTTCCTTTTGCATATTTTATTCATGGACTAAAATCCCTGTCTGACTTTTCCAGTGAAATCAGCTTCTTTTTTTTTTCTTTTTTTTAATGATTTTTTAAAAATTATGTTAGTCACCATACAATATATCCCCAGATTCCGATGTAAAGTTCGATGATTCATTAGTTGCGTATAACACCCAGTGCGCCATGCAATACGTGCCCTCCTTACTACCCATCACCAGTCTATCCCATTCCCCCACCCCCCTCCCCTCTGAGGCCCTCAGTTTGTTTCTCAGAGTCCATAGTCTCTCATGCTTCATTCCCCCTACTGATTACCCCCCTTTCTTTATCCCTTTCTTCCCCTACCGATCTTCCTAGTTCTTATGTTCCATAGATGAGAGAAATCATATGATAATTATCTTTCTCTGCTTGAGTTATTTCACTTAGCATTATCTCCTGTAGTGCCGTCCATGTTGCAGCAAATGTTGAGAATTCGTTCTTTCTGATAGCTGAGTAATATTCCATTGTATATATGGACCACAGCTTCTTCTTTTTTTTTTTTTTTTAAGATTTTATTTATTTATTTGACAGAGATAGAGCCAGCCAGCAAGAGAGGGAACACAAGCAGGGGGAGTGGGAGAGGAAGAAGCAGGCTCATAGCAGAGGAGCCTGATGTGGGGCTCTATCCCATAACGCCGGGATCACGCCCTGAGCCGAAGGCAGACGCCCAACCGCTGTGCCACCCAGGCGCCCCTGGACCACAGCTTCTTAATCCAGTCATCTGTTGAAGGGCATCTCGGCTCCTTCCATGATTTGGCTATTGTGGACAATGCTGCTATGAACATTGGGGTGCATATGGCCCTTCTCTTCACTACGTCTGTATCTTTGGGGTAAACACCCAGTAGTGCAATGGCTGGGTCATAGGGTAGTTCAATTTTTAACTTTTTAAGGGACCTCCACACTGTTTTCCAGAGTGGCTGTACCAACTTGCATTCCCACCAACAATGTAGGAGGGATCCCCTTTCTCCACATCCTCTCCAACAATTGTTGTTTCTTGCCTTGTCTATCTTTGCCATTCTAACTGGCGTAAGGTGGTATCTCAGTGTGGTTTTGATTTGAATTTCCCTGATGGCTAATGATTTTGAACATTTTTTCATGTGTCTGTTAGCCATTTGTATGTCTTCATTGGAAAAGTGTCTGTTCATATCTTCTGCCCATTTTATGATTTGTTTATTTGTTTCTCGTGTATTGAGTTTGAGAAGTTCTTTGTAGATCTTGGATACCAGTCCTTTATCTGTGGTGTCCTTTGCAAATATATTCTCCCATTCCGTGGGCTGTCTCTTAGTTTTTTTGACTGTTTCCTTGGCTGTGCAGAAGCTCTTTATCCTGATAAAGTCCCATAAGTTCATTTTATCTTTTATTTCTCTTGCCTTTGGAGATGTGTCGTGAAAAAGGTTGCTCTGGCCGATGTCATAGAAGTTGTTGCCTATGTTCTCCTCTAGAATTTTGATGGATTCCTGTCTCACATTGAGGTCTTTCATCCATTTGGAGTTTATTTTTGTGTATGGTGTGAGAGAGTGGTCAAGTTTCATTCTTTTGCATGTAGCTGTCCAATTTTCCCAGCACCATTTATTGAAGAGACTGTCTTTTTTCCACCGGATGTTTTTTCCTGCTTTATCAAAGATTAGTTGCCCAAAGAGCCGAGGGTCCATTTCTGGGTTCTCTATTCTGTTCCATTGGTCGATGTGTCTGTTTTTGTGCCAGTACCATGCTGTCTTTGTGATCACAGCTTTGTAGTACAGCTCGAAATCCGGCATTGTGATGCCCCCAGCTTTGTTTTTCCTTTTCAACAGTTCCTTGGAGATTCGGGGCCTTTTCTGGTTCCATACAAATTTAAGGACTATTTGTTCCAGTTCTTTGAAAAATGTCCTCGGTATTTTGATCGGGATAGCATTGAAAGTGTAGATTGCTCTGGGTAGTATGGACATTTTAACTATGTTAATTCTTCCAATCCATGAGCATGGAATATTTTTCCATCTTTTTATGTCTTCCTCAATATCTTTCAAAAGTGATCTATAGTTTCTAGGATATAGGTCCTTTACGTCTCTGGTTAAGTTAATTCCAAGGTAACGTATGGTTTTTGGTGTTATTGTAAATGGGATGGATTCCCTAATTTCTCTTTCTTCAGTCTCGTTATTCGTGTATAGAAATGCAACTGATTTCTGGGCATTGATTTTGTATCCTGCCACCTTACTGAATTGTTCTATAACTTCTAATAGTTTGGGAGTGGATTCCTTTGGGTTTTCCATATAGAGTATCATGTCATCTGCAAAGAGAGACAGTTTGACTTCTTCTTTGCCGATTTGGATACCTTTGATCCCTTTTTGTCTTCTGATTGCTGTTGCAAGGACTTCTAGTACTATGTTGAATAATAGTGGCGAGAGTGGGCATCCTTGTCGTGTTCCTGATCTTAAGGGAAAGGCTTCCAGCTTTTCCCCATTGAGAATAATGCTTGCAGTAGGCTTTTCATAGATGGCTTTTATGAGATTGAGAAATGTACCCTCTATTCCTACACTCTGAAGGGTTTTAATCAGGAAAGGATGCTGTATTTTGTCAAATGCTTTTTCTGCATCAATTGAGAGGATCATATGGTTCTTGAGTCTTTTCTTGTTGATATGATGTATCACATTGATTGATTTGCGAGTGTTGAACCATGCTTGCATCCCAGGTATGAATCCCACTTGGTCATGATGGATAATCCTTTTAATGTACTGTTGGATTCTATTAGCAAGGATCTTGTTGAGGATTTTGGCATCCATATTCATTAGAGAAATCGGTCTGTAATTCTCCTTTTTGAGGGGGTCTTTGCCTGGTTTGGGGATCAAGGTAATATTAGCCTCATAGAATGAGTTTGGTAGCTTTCCTTCTGTTTCTATTTTTTGAAATAGCTTTAGGAGAATAGGTATTATTTCTTCTTTGAATGTTTGGTAGAATTCCCCAGGAAAACCGTCTGGGCCTGGAGTTTTATTATTTGGAAGGTTGTTTATCACTGACTCAATTTCTTCATAGTTAATTGGCCTATTTAAGAAATCTATTTCTTCCTGTTTCAGTCTTGGTAGTTTATAGGTTTCCAGGAAGGCCTCCATCTCTTCCAGATTGTTTAGTTTTTTGGCATATAGCTGTTGATAAAAGTTTCTAATAATCCTTGCAATTTCAATGGTGCTGGTCGTGACCTCTCCCTTTTCAGTCATAATTTTAATAATCTCAGTCCTTTCTCTTTGTTTTTGGACAAGTTTTGCCAGTGGTCTATCAATTTTATGGATTCTCTCAAAGAACCAGCTTCTAGTCCTGTTGATCTGCTCTACTGTGGTTCTGGTCTCTAATTCATTGATTTCTGCTCTAATCTTGGTCAACTCCTTCCTTGTCAGTGGGTTAGGCCTGTCCCTCTGTTGCTGTTCCAGTTTCTTGAGGTGAGAATATAGAAACTGCATTTTAGATTTTTCTATTCTTTTGAGTGAGGCTTGGATGGCTATGTATTTCCCCCTTAGGACTGCCTTTGCAGTATCCCATAGGTTTTGGACCGTTGTGTATTCATTCTCGTTGGTCTCCATAAATTGTTTAATTTGTTTTTTGATTTCCTGGTTTATCGAGTCATTCTTGAGCAGGATGGTTCTTAGCCTCCAAGTGTTTGAGTTTCTTCCAGGTTTTTCCTTGTGGTTGAGTTCCAATTTCAGAGCGTTGTGGTCTGAGAATATGCAGGGGATAATTTCAATCTTTTGGTATTGGCTGAGACCTGTTTTGTGTCCCAGAGCATGATCTATTCTTGAGAATGTTCCATGGGCATTTGAATAGAATGAGTATTCTTTGGTTCTGGGGTGTAGTGTTCTATATATATCTATGAGGTCCAACTCGTCGAGTATGGCATTCAAAGCCTTTGATTCTTTGCTTAGTTTTTGCCAGGGTGTTCTGTCTATTTCTGATAGTGGGGTGTTGAGGTCCCCTACTATTACTGTGTTCTTATCTATATGTCTCTTTATTTTGGTTAAGAGTTGGCTTGTGTATCTTGCTGCTCCCCTGTTGGGGGCATATATATTAATAATTGTCATATCCACTTGTTGAATACTTCCTTTAAGAATAATATAGTGCCCTTCTGTATCTCTCTCTATGGCCTCTAGTTTAAAATCCAGTCTATCTGATATGAGAATTGCTACTCCAGCTTTCTTTTGAGGTCCATTTGCGTGGAAGATGGTACTCCATCCCCTTACTCTAAGTCTGAATGCATCTTTGGGTTCAAAATGAGTCTCTTGTAGACAGCAAATGGATGGGTCATGTCTTTTTATCCAATCTGCAACCCTGTGGCGTTTTATGGGAGAGTTTAAGCCATTTAGATTGATAGAGATTATTGACAGATATGATTTTAATGATGCCATTTCTCTTTAAAGTCTTTGTATCGGTTGTGACTTGCTGCTCTGTATCACTCTTGGGGCCTTTTTACCTTTATAGAGCCCCCCTTAATATCTCCTGTAGGGCTGGTTTCGTGGTTACGAAATTGGTTAATGATTGGCGATTTTGGAACGTCTTTATTTCTCCATCAATTCTGAATGACAGCTTTGCTGGATAAAGGATCCTTGGCTGCATGTTTTTCTCTGAAAGAGCTTTAAAAATGCCCCCCCAAGCCTTTCTCTCATTCCAGGTCTCTGTAGACAGGTCTGACGTAATCCTGATACCTTTGCCTTGGTACGTGAGAAATTTCTTTGCCCTGGCCGCTTTCAATACTGTATCCTTGGATCTAATATTTGCGAATTGCACTATGACATGCCGTGGCGTAGGTTTGTCCTGGTTGAGCTTGGATGGGGTCCTCTCTGCCTCTTGGACACGAATGCTTGTTTCCCTTGCTAGATTAGGGAAGTTTTCAGCTACAATTTGTTCAAATATCTCTTCTAGACCTCTGTTTTTCTCCACCCCTTCAGGGATGCCGATGATTCTGACATTGGATCGTTTCATAGAGTCAGTAATCTCCCGTAATCTACATTCGTGGGCGTGGATTTTTTTAAGACCAGCTTCTATTTTCGTTTTTTCTTCTACTAACCCATCCTCCAATTCGCTAACGCGTTCCTCTGCCTCGGTGACCCTGGCCGTCAGAGCCTCTAGTTTTGACTGTATTTGGCCCATAGAATTTTTAATTTCTGTCAGATTCGCTCTCATTTCTGCCCTTAGGGATTCTATATTCTCAGCAACGCTTTCTCTGATGCTTTTTTCAAGTTTACTCATCATCTTGACCATTGTTGCTCTGAATTCCATTTCTGATAATTGGGATACATCCGTATGTATTAATTCTGTGGCCGAGGCCAATTCTGTGGCAGAGGCCACAGACTCATTATCTTTTCTTTGCTGGGGGGGNCTTCTCCTTCTCGTCATTCTGATGAGGAGGGATTGCGGGGTTGTCCAGAGCCCAAGTTATTGACTGGGACCCAGGCCGTGCACCCTTGTTTTATAGAGATCTTAGGGATGTGGGCGTCTTCTTTAAAGATTTTATTTATTGATTTGAGAGAGAGAGACAGACAGTCAGCAAGAAAGGGAACCCAAGCAGGGGAGTGGGAGAGGAAGAAGCAGGCTCCCAGTGGTGAAGCCCGATGAGGGACTCCTTTCCAGAACGCTGTGATCATACCCTAATCCAAAGACTGGCGCTTAATGACTGCACCACTCAGGTGCTCCGTGTTGTGGGCTTCTTGATTTTTCAGCCTGCCTTCTGGGGGAGGGGCCTGCCGCACCGATACTCAGGAAATCTTGTTTGGGTAGAGTCTCCGTGTGCCCTGCGAGGGGGGTTGGGGATGGGCACACTGTGAGCCGGTATTTCCAGGCTTTTGTTCTCTGGCGGCTTTCCCTGGTGGTCTGCTGTGCCTCTTCTGAGATTTAGAGCAGCAAGCGGCCGAAATTCAGCCTCTGTCTCAGAACAGAGGGATCGTGGACCGTTCTCCACTGATGTTCTGGCCACTTTAACTCTGTCTGTTGGTCCTGCTCAACCTTGCATCATCCCGGGCTGTGCGCCCCACACCCGGCGTCCCAGTCCTCACTTCCAGGGCCAGCGCGTCTCTGTCCTTTGTGTTTCCAATCCCGCCAGCTGCCACTCGCCAACCGCCCCGCACGCGCTCCCGGAGCTCCCCGTCTCAGTCTGGTGTCTCGTGGTTGCCGACCGCGAGTCCACCTGCTCCCCCCGTGCAGGTGGCCCACCAGCCGCCAGTCGCCCCGCGCACGCTCCCGGAGCTCCCGTTCTCAGTCTGGATCCAGTGAGCACACCAGAGTTCTGGAGCTCCATGAGATGCTTGGTGGCGCGTGTTCTTGGCTCACGGTCTCGGTCTGCTGTCTCAAGGGTGCGTGTCCGCGGTCCGCCCGCTCCCCCGTGCAGGTGGTTACCATTTCCCAGGGCCCGGACACGGCGGCTCCCTCCCCCTTCTGTTTATCTTCCGATATCTGTGCGCGGTTTCAGGGCTCCCCACTTCGTACCTCAATACTCAGCGCTGGAGATGTTCATTTGTAGAGATCCAGATGTATCTTCCTGCTCCTCAGGCTGATTCTGTGGATGTTCCTGCTGGTCTGGTACCTATCCAGCTCAACTCAGGGGACCGGCTGAAAAAGGGGTCCCCTACTCCTCCGCCATCTTAACTCCTCCTCCGAAATGACTCTGAAATCAGCTTCTTAATGCTGATAAGAAATACTGAAAATTGCACTGCGACTGAATGAGTGATCTTGGGGATGATAGAACTCTTTGAAATGTCTGTGTCTGGTCAGTGTGCCTGTGTATGTCTGTGTGTATTTGTGGTGTGTGTTTTGACTACCCAATGGGATTTGAATGGGCAGCAATACAAAATAAGGGTTAGGTCAAGCAAGATATAGAAGGGAAAACACACAAAGGAGAGGGTGAAGAAGGAAGCCAGAAATGAGTGAAGCACAGACCAAGGCTAGAAAAGAGATGGAGAGCAGTGACCAAAATGAGTGTAAGGCTTACACGTTCAGACCCTGCTACAGGAATCCCAAATGACTGGATGCTAATTATAGTATATCTTTAATAGAAATTGGGACTATCCTTTCTCTTGTGTATTATTTATTTTTATCTTTGTTGCTAGTCTCCATGATCCTTTTTACATAAAGTTTCAGTCCTTGTTGCTGTTAATATGAACTGTAGGTTATGGCTTTAGACAATTATAGTCCTGCAACGTAAGTTAATAACAAGTTTGAATTAACACTATTTTCAAAGAAGTACATTTTCAAGATACTCTGGTTGACTCTAGCCTTGTGATGTTCACAAATATTAAAAGGAAAAGAAATGAAGTAGTCATATTTCGGAACTGTGGGAAATTCATTATGGTTTACATAGTTCTGTATGAACTGTTGTAATTTGTTGGTGGTGATTCTTTTCTCTGTGTGGGGAAACTTATACATCTAGGATCTTGAGCTCACATGAATCTGAAAGTTGGCCTTCAGAGTCGTGAAATTACTTAACTTTCATGGCTGTTACTTGAAGCTATAAAGTTGCTTTGTTTCCCATTAAACTACCTGAGACATGTAGGTTAGCAATAGCCCAACTGCCTATTATTTGATTTGCATGCTAAATACTTTCCCAGTTTTTGTATATGAAGAAGGGAAGCTGTTTGGGCTGAGGCATGGTGGTTTCTGTTTTTATTAGTTATTACATAAAAGGAAAATTGAATTGTGATATTTGTAGTGTATTTCTTTCTGGGAATTTCTGGGGGGGGTTAAAAAAAATCTTTTTATCTTTCTAGAAACAAGTTCTACTCGGTCTCAGACAATAAATAAATCTTCCAAAGAAGGGGGGAAACAGTTACAGCATTTAATGTTGTTCAGATTTTATGTGAAGGCAGAAGTATGACCATAGAGAATTATTTCATGACATTCCGCAATTTAGTTCAACAAACATACAACTGAGGACTTGGCAATGTGTCTGGCACTGTGTTCACGCTGGAAATTTTTAAAAAAGTCTAACATGACCAGAACCTTTAGGAGCCACATCTTGGGAAGATAGATGGATAGATATGTAACTGAGTGCAAAGTTATCTGAACTCATTTGGAATAAAACACAGTTTGAGGGAGCAACTGAGTCTTCTGTGAAGGGCTTCTCCAGCAATTACCAACTAACATTTTGCGTGCAAAACTGTGGTGCTTACTTGCCTTCTATCTCACCTAACTGTTCACGGTCCGTTTATTCCAAAAATTCAAGTGAATTAAAAATATCTTTGAGGATATATATATATTTTTAATTTGCATTGGAAACACCTTGGAGCAGTTATTTTCAATTTTTTTCCCCAACTGAATCCCTTTCTGCAAGAGCTTTTATATGAAAAGTCAAAATGCAAACACAGAAAGGGGAAGCTACTCCAGCTTGCCCCTCCCCTCGTGCCTCCTATGGCGTAACTGGGAGACCCAGGTCTCAGCAGGAGGCATTTTTTTTTATATAATAATTTTTTATTACGTTAGTCACCATACAGTACATCTCTAGTTTTTGATGTAATGTTCCATGATTCATTACTTCCGTGTAACACCCAGTGCACCATGCAATACGTGCTCTCCTTAATACCCATCGCTGGCCTATCCCAATTCCCCACCCCCCTCCACTCTGAAGCCCTCAGTTTGTTTCCCAGAGTCCATAGTCTCTCATGGTTCATTCCCCCTTCTGTTTACCCCCCCTTCATTCTTCCCTTCCTTCTCCTACCGATCTTCCTATTTCTTATGTTCCATAAATGAGTGAAACCGTATGATAATTGTCTTTCTCTGCTTGACTTATTTCACTTAGCATAATCTCCTCCAGTCCCATCCATGTTGCTGCAAATGTTGTGAAATCGTTCTTTTTGATGGCTGAGTAATATTTCATTGTATATATGGACCACATCTTCTTAATCCAGTCATCTGTTGAAGGGCATCTCGGCTCCTTCCACCATTTAGCTATTGTGGACAATGCTGCCAGGAACATTGGGTGTATATAGCCCTTCTCTTCACTACGTCTGTATCTTTGGGGTAAATACCCAGTAGTGCAATTGCTGGATCATAGGGTAGCTCCATTTTTTAACTTTTTAAGGGACCTCCACGCTGTTTTCCAAAGTGGCTGTAACAACTTGCATTCCCATCAACAGTGTAAGAGGGGATCCCCTTTCTCCACATCCTCNGCTCCTTCCATGATTTGGCTATTGTGGACAATGCAGCTATGAACATTGGGGTGCATATGGCCCTTCTCTCACTACGTCTGTATCTTTGGGGTAAATACCCAGTAGTGCAATTGCTGGATCATAGGGTAGCTCCATTTTTTAACTTTTTAAGGGACCTCCACGCTGTTTTCCAAAGTGGCTGTAACAACTTGCATTCCCATCAACAGTGTAAGAGGGGATCCCCTTTCTCCACATCCTCTCCAATGTTTGTTGTTTCCTGCCTTGTCAATTTTTGCCATTCTAACTGGTGTAGGGTGGTATCTTAATGTGGTTTTGATTTGAATTTCCCTGATGGCTAATGATTTTGAACATTTTTTCATGTGTCTGTTAGCCATTTGTATGTCTTCATTGGAAAAGTGTCTGTTCATATCTTCTGCCCATTTTTTGATTTGATTATTTGTTTCCCGTGTATTGAGTTTGAGAGGTTATTTGTAGATCTTGGATACCAGTCCTTTATCTGTAGTGTCATTTGCAAATATCTTCTCCCATTCTGTGGGCTGCCTCTTAGTTTTTTTGACTGTTTCCTTGGCTGTGCAGACTGTTTCCTTGGCTTTTTATCTTGATGAAGTCCCACAAATTCATTTTATCTTTTGTTTCTCTTGCCTTTGTAGATGTGTCATGAAAAAAGTTGCTGTGGCCGATGTCAAAGAGGTTGCAGCCTATGTTCTCCTCTATGATTTTTTTTCAAAGAACTGGAACAGATAGCCTTCAAATTTTTGTGGAACCAGAAAAGGCCCCGAATCGCCAAGGAACTGTTGAAAAGGAAAACAAAGCTGGGGACATCACGTTGCTGGATTTCAAGCTATACTACAAAGCTGTGATCACAAAGACAGCATGGTACTGGCACAAAAACAGACACATGGACCAATGGAACAGAATAGAGAACCCAGAAACGGACCCTCGGCTCTTTGGGCAACTAATCTTTGACAAAGCAGGAAAAAACATCCAGTAGAAAAAAGACAGTCTCTTCAATAAATGGTGCTGGGAAAATTGGACAGCTACATGCAAAAGAATGAAACTTGACCATCTCTCACACCATAACAGAAAGATAAACTCTAAGTGGATGAAAGACCTCGATGTGAGACAGGAATCCCTCAAAATCATAGAGCAGGAGGCATTTTGAAACCCACTGCCCCAGACAGTGGGTTTTTCCCTTTTTTTAAAATGTGTTTTTCCCTTTTTAATTATGTACTGATTTCATATTGATTCTAACTTTAATATTTTATAGGTTTTGTACATGTGTTTATATAGTTATTTGCATATTTATTACTTGTTCTTTATTATATATTACAAAATAATATCCCGAGGGTTAAGAACACAGGGATTCAGTGTAACTTGTTTTGAGCAGAAGTCCACTTTGCATAATTAAAGGAGCCATTCATTGTTTTGATGTTGATAGAAATCTTGAAAGGTAAATAGCATTCCCTAATAATATTTTTGAAATAGTTTACAGGAAAACTGACATAGCTACTCTTTTCATCAGAATGGTGATGTTACTAGTATTTAGAGTTCTCTTATTCCTAGATTGTTCATAGTCTGTGAATGACTGTTTTCCCTTGATATGTACTTGGTAGCTGTCATGTTCATGGTTACCCAGAGCTAGTCTTATACAGAGAAAAGAGCCATTCATATGGGGGAGGCATGAGCTCTAAGCCCCCCAAATACCCCCACAAATGAAAAATTTCCACTCTAAGTCTGTTCATGCCTAGATTCCATAGCTAGAGATTCATTCTTTGTGACCTGTCATGTTTTATTGTCCATGAAAATATTTCCACTTCTAGGAGGAAATGCTTGTGAAATGGTTAGCCATTTTGTGTTGGGACTCATGTTTTTAGAAACTTTCTTGAATAAGATTTTGACCCAAATGTGAACACAGACATCACAAAGAATACTATACCTAATCAGTAGACTTAGGGTGAAGAGAAAATGGAAACAGCAGAGGCAAACTTGATACGTGGCCCAGGGTATGCTTATGCGCACGCTCTGCAAGGTATATTCACATGTGGCTCTCCCTCTAATCACACCGATTGAATAGCAGCCAGCTGGATTCACAGTGTTCTGCTCTAGACAAGGATTTCTCAATCTTGGCACTACTGCTGGACTTTGGGTTGCGAGCAGTTGTCATGGGCAATGGTAAGCTGTTTAGCCGCAGCCCTGTCCTCTTCCCACAAGATAACAGTCGCGCACACTCCACTGCCCCAATGGTGACAACCAAAAATGGCACTGGACTGCCCAATGTCTTCTGGGATACAAATCACCCCTAAGAAAACCACTGGTCTAGGTTATTCTGTGTCTTTCTTTTTCTCCCTCTGGTTGAGATCTAATCAGCATTTCTTCAAGTTTATGTTTAACAACTATATGTTTACTTTAAACTACTTTCTCTGGCATATTCTTCAGCTCTCAGTCAGTATGATGACTGTTTTGTTCCCAAAAGCTTATAATAAACCATCACACTTCACCCTTTTTACGAAGCATTGTGTAGAGACAATAATTTTTTTTATTTGAAGTGTAGTTCACATACAATATTCTATTAGTTTCAGGTGTACAACAGAGTGAATCAACATTTATATACTTTACAAAGTGATTACCACAACAAATTTAGCTTACCATCTGTCACCATACAAAGTTGTTGCATATTATTAACTGTATTTTCTATGCAGTATATTTATCCCCATGTCTTATTTATTTTATAATTGAAAGTTTGACCTTTTAATCCCCTTCCCCTATCTTGCACATCCCCCAAAACTCCTTCCTCCTAGCAGCCACCAGTGTGTTCTCTGTATCCCTGAGTCTGTTTCTGTTTTGTTTGTTCATTTGTTTTGTGTTTTTTTAGATTCCACATGTAAGTGAAATCGTATGGAATTTGTCTTTCTCTCTCTGACTTGTTTCACTTAGCATAATACCCTTTAGATACATCCATGTTGGGCAAATGACAAAATTTTGTTTTTTAATGGCTAAGTAATATTCCACTGTCTATATAAACCACATCTTCCTTATCCATTCATCTATCGGTGAACCCTTAGGTTGCCTCCACATCTTAACTATTATAAATAATTCTGTAGTGAACATAGGGGTGCATATATCTTTTCAAATTAGTGTTTTTGTTTTCTTCAGTTAAATATGCAGAAGGAGAACTGCTGGATCATATTATAGTTCTATTTTTAATTTTTAAATGTTTTCCACAGTGGCTGCACCATTTTGTGTTCCCACCAACAATGCAAGAGGTATCTCTCTTTTCTACATCTTCACCAATGCTTGCTGTTTCTTGTCTTTCTGGTAAGAGCCATTCTGACAGGTGTGAAGTGATATTTCATCGTTGTTTTGATTTGCATTTCCCTGATGATTAGTGATGTTGAGCATCTTTTCAAGGGTCTGATGGCCACCTGTCCGTCTTCTTTGGAGAAATGTCTGTTGGGGTGCTCTGCCCATTTTTAAATTGGATTGTTTTTTTGATACAGAGTTGTATGAGTTCTTTATATATTTTGGATATTAACCCCTTACAGTTGTATCATTTGCAAATATCTTTTCCCATTTGATGGGCTCCCTTTTCATTTTGTTGATGGTTTCCTTTGTTGTGCAATTACTTTTTAGTTTGATATAGTCCCATTTATTTATGTTCCCTTTTATTGCTCTTACCTGAGGAGAGAGATCCAAAAATATATTGCCCAGTCCAATGTCCAAGAGCTTATAGCTTATCTTTTCTTCTAGGAGTTTTATAGTTTCCAGTCTTACATTTAAGTTGTGAATACATTTTGAGTTTATTTTTGCAGATGGTGTAAGAAAGTGTTCCAGTTTAATTCTTTTTCATGCAGTTGTCAAGTTTTCCCAACACTATTTACTGGGGAGACTGTCTTTTTCCCCATTGTATATTCTTGCCTCCTTTGTCAAAGATTAATTGACCGTATATATGTGGCTTTATTTCTGAATTCTAGTGTTATGTTCTAGAGTTCCATGTGTCTGTTTTTGTGCCAGTACCATGCTGCTTTGATTACTGTAGCTTTGTAGTGTAGTTTGATGTCAGGGAACATGATGCATCTAGTTTGTACTTCTTTGTTCTTCTTTGGATCTTCAGGGTCTTTTGTGGTTCCATACATATTTTACAATTCTTTGCTCTAGTTCTGTGAAAAATGCCATTGGTATTTTGATAGGGATTGAATTCAATCTGTAGATTGCTTTGGGTAGTATGGACATTTTAACAATATTCATTCTTCCAATCCATGAGTGTGATATATCTTTCCATTGATTTGTGTCAAGTGTGATGTAGAGATAATCTTTACAAAATTGCTCATGGCAATTTGAAATGGAAATCTCTCAGATACTCAGTCCTTTGGCCATACTGATCCATTGTTTTTTTAACTGGCATCCCAGATGACATAATGGCCATCAAAATCAAGTTTCTCCACCTTATCTGTCACGTGTGTGTGTGTGTATGTGTGTGTGTGCTGAAAAGATAACCTATTATGATAAAAGATAATTTGCTTTTCTTTGAAGATTTTGGGAGAGTTAGTGTCTGATTTATAATAAGTTGCTTGGTTTATGCTCTTGAGTTTAGGATAACTTTGGCCTACTATCATCATCCTAATTATATGCAGCACATCAAAGTTCTACTCAGAGAAAAGCACAAACCCAGCAGAAGTTCTATGCTTATGGAATGTGCCAAATCAAAGTGTTTGAGGGACTGAAATGGGCCATGCTGGTTCTTTATGCAGAGAGCCTGAAGGCTGACTTGCCAGGGGAAAACCTAAGTCATGATAGGAAAGCAAAAGAAGTTTTAAGCAGGAGAAGCAGTGTTGCAGAGCAAGCATGAATGTCAAGGTGAGTGCATAAATAGCACTGGGTCTCAAAGTCAGAAGCCAGGAAGAATGAGAATAGGTAAAGAAGTATAATAAAGAAAGACTAAGGCAAATGATTGTTCATTAGTATAGAGAACAGTGCATGGATTGTAGAATCCCACTTCTTTTTTTTTTAAGCATATAATTTTTATTTTTATTTATTTTTTTATAATAATATTTTTTATTATATTATGTTAGTCACCATACAGTACATCCCTGGTTTCTGATGTAAAGTTCGATGATTCATTAGTTGCGTATAACACCCAGTGCACCATGCAATATGTGCCCTCCTTACTACCCATCACCAGACTATCCCATTCCCCCACCCCCCTCCCCTCTGAAGCCCTCAGTTTGTTTCTGAGTCCATAGTCTCTCATGCTTCATTCCCCCTACTGATTACCCCCCCTTTCTTTATCCCTTTCTTCTCCTACCGATCTTCCTAGTTCTTATGTTCCATTGATGAGAGAAACCATATGATAATTGTCTTTCTCTGCCTGACTTATTTCACTTAGCATTATCTCCTCCAGTGCCATCTATGTTGCAGCAAATGTTGAGAACTCGTTCTTTTTGATAGCTGAGTAATATGTAGAATCCCACTTCTATTTTTGCTGGCTGTAGTGCAGAAAGACCCAAGGGCTTAAAGTGCACAGTAGGACAGGACTGTATTTTAAAGAATTATTAACTCATGTACTCTAGATAAAATTCGCAGCCTATTCACAGGATTATGAATCTATTCTAATATTTTTTTCTTGTTGTCTTTCTACATACTAAATTGACTGTCCAAAAGCATAAGATGGACATAAACTAGACAGTCATAAATTTTTGCTACATTTTGACCCTTAGAGTATAGCCTTGATAGGGTGACTTCATCTCTAATTTACCTAGTCGTATGAATATTAGGAAGTTTTTGGAATACCCTAATTTTTAAAGATATCCAAATGGTCAAAGTTATTGGTAAGCACAATAGGTGCTGATATTATGCATTGCATAATAATTTGAAAAGAATTTGCTAATTCTGAAATAGATTACTTTAAAAATGTGAAGGATTGGTAAGTACATTTAATACAAGAAAAATTCAAGAAATATTGTTGGTTAATTGTAAATCTTAGTAGTTTTTTATGTTAACAAAGTAAGTTCTTATAGGGGTGCCTGTCTGCCTCAGTTGGTAGAGCATGCAACTCTTGATCTTGGGATTGTATGTTCGAGCCCCACATTGGGTGTAGAGTTGACTTTAGAAAAATCTTTAAAAAAATACCAGTAGCTACTAGCATATCAGTTTTCACAGAGGATATTATCACATATTTCATGTCTGCTAGACATGCTAGAAGGAAAATAACAAAAATTAGGTTGAACTGATTAGGTGAGATAAGGCATGTGAAAATGGTTGGTACGGTACTTGGAAAAAGAGGTACTCAATGATATTTTTCTTGAGGAAACTAAGATAGGGAATGGCTATCTCAAGTTCTTCAGCGAAAGAATTAGAATTCTTATGAAATTTGTTGCCTTTTGTGTGCTGTGTTGGACCTAGAAAAGGAGGCCTGCCTGACCATAATTTTTCTCTTTGTTGTATTGGTTAATGTAGTGATTATAAAATGTGACATACACTATGTCCACATCTTTGCTGTTAAATGATAGTCATGCCGTAATAACAATCAAGCCTTGTCTACTAAGAGCTCTAGTCAACATACGTAACGTCTTGAGCCTCAGCTTTCTTATCAGTGTGATGGGTTTGCTATTCCCTGCCTCATAAGACTGTCCTCAGAGTTAAGTGAAAGATATATTGTGTCTACTGCAAAGCTTGACCAAGAATGTCTGCTCCATGAAGGGAATTGTAAGTATTTTACTTTAAGAGAATCTAACTATTTTTGGCAGTATTTTAGTCTGTTCATTAGGAAGTTTCTTCCAGAGGTATCTGTATGATATTCACTCGAGAATTTGGCTCATATTTTTAGCTTTTCTGATTAGACATTTTTAATGGCTGCATCCTTGAAAAATATATTAGAAGGATTTTTAGTCTATTTGCTATAAGCTTTCTTGTTATTTGGCAGAGAACAATATTTTACACTATCCCTTAAAGGATCCAAATGAGAGTTGATATGGCTTCTGAAAGTCTTGGGTATTTTTAATCTTCTAAGTCTTCAACCAATTGTCATTTCATTAAGGTGCCCTGCCGAGATGTTCTTTCACATACTATCATTAAGATGAATTGTAGCTCTGCTCTATAATACGCATATTACAAGCTCAGTCCACATGTGCTGAAATTATAACTACAGACACGATTCCAGTTCCTGGAGAGGGGCACAGAATCACAGCTGCTGGTTCAGGGAGCTTTGCTGTCAGTTTCAAGTTTGAAAACTACTTTCCTAATGATGAGAACAAAAGCCCAAAATCAGAATAAAAATGTTAGCTTCTTGGCAAAAAAATGAGGATTGAAGTGAATATCAAATATTATTCTTTTTAATCACTTTTGTTGTGGTAAAACATACATAAAATACACATCTATCATTTTAAACATCTGTAAGTGTACAATTCAGTGGAATTAAATGCATTCACAGTGTCGTGTGACTGTCACAGCTAGGTACTATTTCATCATCCCCAACATAAACTCCGTACCCATCAACCAATACCTTTTCCTTCTCTGTTACCCCCAGATCCTGCTAACCTCTGTTCTACTTTCTCTTTAAATTTGCCTATTCTAGGTACCACACATAAGTGGAATCATACAATATTCGTCCTTACGTGTTTGGCTTATTTCATTAATCACAATGTTTTGAAGTTCCATTTGTGTTGTAGCCTATATTAAAATTTCAAACAAAACCACATTTTGTTTATCCATTCATCCGTGAACCTTTGGGTTGCTTCCACCTTTTGGCTGAGGTGCATAATGCTGCTATGAATGCTGGTGAACTGATATCCGTTCGGGTTACCGCTTTCAGTCTTTTTGGACATAGACCCATAAGTGGAATTACTGGGTGATATCGTGGTTCTGTGTTAACCTTTTTGAGGAAACACCAAACTATTTTTCGTAATGGTGGCACCATTTTACATTCTCACCAGCAGTGCACACAGGCTCTATTTTTTCCACATCCTCCCCAGCACTTGTTATTCCTGGATTATTATTATTATGATGATCAGTATTATTATAACCATCTTAGTAGATGTGAAGTGGTGTCTCATCATGGTTTTGATTTGCATTTCTCTAATGGTTAATGATATTGAGTATCTTTTTATGTGCTTATTGGCCATTTGTATATATTCTCTGGAAAGAGATCTGTTTAAATTCCTATTTTTAAATTAGGTTGTTTATTTTTTTGTTGTTGAGTTGTGGGATTTCTTAAATAGTGTGGATATTAATCTCTTGTCATATGTAGGATTTGCAAGTATTTCCTCTCATTCTGTAGGTTACCCTTTTCAATTTCTTGATAGTGTCTGTTAAGACACAAACATTTTTAATTTTGATGAAGTTTGATGCATCTCCATTTTGTTGCCGGTGCTTCTGCGGTCCTAGCAAAGATTACTTTTTAAAGTTTCAAATAGAAATCTAACATTGACTTTCGATAATTATTTTTACAACTCGCCTCCTGTCATCGGTTACCTGTTACCATCAAAAATGTTTTCTTGGTTTACAGGGTGCCATGACTGGTGACTAATCCCTTTTGCAGTCACCGTGATTCTCAAGTTCACATACTGTGGTCTCTCGACTACTCCCCCAGCAAGTGCATATCATCTCATCCTTTCTGCTCTGTAACATGAGAGGGGACAAGACAAGGTAAGTCTGTCTGTGATACTCAATTTCCAGGCGCACGGTTAGGACCGGATTTGTTGTTGTGATGTACTCGCATATTAAGAACACTGTGGAACATGTGTTTGATCTTGCCCTTATTTCTTCTTTGTCAAAATGAACTCTATTTACTGCTTTGGTCGCAGCCAACAGAAGACATGACCCAAAAGTCAGCAATGAAAACCACTCTTCCACTGTACTAAATACTTATAAAGTCCTCACTAAACGAAAGCTGATCTCAAAATATAAAAATGTCCAATTACTACCTTGTTTCTACCCTATTTTTGTCCAACAGGGGGAATAAAAGGGAGGAGTGAACAGGAAGGGGAAAAGTAAACAAAAGGCTAAACTAAGAGGTACATGAGGACCTAGAAGACCAGCAAAGTCAGTGCCAGCCTCAAGAACAGTAGTCTCACTGTCGTTTGTGGCTCAGAAAGACCAGGCCCAATAACCAGTCTGTCCTTTCCCTGAGGGTTTTTATCAAACTCTGTCTCTAAGATGTTTCTGAATATTAACTGCCTTGGAACTGAGACTGAGGCTTCATCCAAAGTTGAGAGATCAGAAAAGCAAAACAGCATATGAACGTGAATAAGTCAAAACTACCACACCCATTGCTTATTCACTGACTGTAAGGACTGGTAAACATCTCTAAGGTGTGTTATAACTATGCCTTTAATCTTTTTTTTCTGTGCAAATAAAACAGCCCAGACACAAGCGATACATACTGTTAAACACACACACACACACACACACACACACACACACACACGTGACTCTGTCAGCAACCATGTGGCAGTGCAATGGCTTGAAGATCTGAACCTCAAGAGGAAACCAAAAAGTATCACTTGGTGTAGCCAGATTACAGGTACACTGTTTTTCTGGGAAGAGTATGGTGCATGATGAATCTTAGCATTAGGACCTTTCTTGATCGTGCCCTGGAGTGGTTCAGGGATTACCCATGCTGCTCCCCTCCCACTGTCCAGGCTTTTGTGTCTGTGTCTTATTCTTGGACGTAGAGGTTGGCAAACTTGTACAGAATCGTGTGGTACCTATTTTAGACTTGGGGATCCAAGAGGCAAAATCCAGGATATCATTTAGGGACTGATCTAACTATTTTACACACATAACTATTTACAAACATAAAAACCATTCTTCTCCAGACTGGGCCTGTGAACCACAGTGTGATGAGCCCTGTTTTAGAGAGTTATGGGAAAGAGCACAAGAGGAGGCCATTAGCAACTGTGGTGAATCTGTCTTTGGCAGTTTTCCACTGACAGAATGCAGAGCGTTGTGTTCTTAGAAGGACATGCCGAAACCGTGAAAAGTTTCTCTCCCACCAACGTGCAGCTCACATGTAATGCTTTGTGTTGCATTACTGATGTCTCAAGTTGCATAATTGACACATTCAGAAATAGGCAAATGTTTCCACTGGAGTTTGGGAAGTGTCAAGGTTCTCCTTGCCATCCTGGCTTTATGAGAGTACGGAGAAGTGGGACATGACCTAGCTGTTACTATGACCATGCTAGCGACTGACAAACAGCACAGAGAGGTTATGAGAATGAATGAGATAATGTCTGTGAAGTGCTCTGAGCCCTTCAGAAGAAATTTTCTTTGTAATTAGAAAGTAATGCTCCATTATTACAGTTATTATGATTATCACCATTATTAAAGGTAGAGCCAGAAGACGTGGCCCTTCCAATGAGAAAAGTTGTGAATAAAGCCAAGCCACTCATAAAGGAAGTGGTTCATGCACCAATTATGAGTTTCCAGTTTGTAATTACAATGTCCTGGTGGTTTGCATGCACCAGTTTGTTATTCATCCAGAAGAACAACCCTTTGCATGTGTAACAGCTCCTGAAAGGTGCCCAGTATATGCCAAACACAAAGGAACAGAAGAAAAGCTGTGTGTGACCCCTGAGTCGCAAATTTGAAATGTTATTATTTAGTAAGGATCATCTTTAAATTTGTACAGAAGCATGGTAAAACTTGTCAGTGAAGGACTTTTGTTAAGAAAAGAAAACAGTGCAAGTGGGAGTCTTACATGTGTGGACAAAAGGATAACAAAGGAACCATATACACTTCATTCTCCCATCATATTGAACGGTGACAAAACCTTTAAGTGCTGCTGATGGCCAAAAAGTAAGAGATCAATATTACCCTCTTTCTGTGGTTCCAAAATTCTCATATTGTTCTGGTACATCTCGGATCCCACAGAGGGTAGAATGGGAAGGAATGAGAAGGAAGGATAAAGAGCAATCAAAAAAGCCAACCTGAGGGGTTCATAGAGTCCTCGCTTGGCCAGTGCCAGTCCCTGATCCAAACCCAAATGGCCACTGGGATTCTAGGACATGTTCGGTGGCCAACTGGCACCCTTTTCCATTTGTGCTCTTCCACCTCTGCTCTCAGCACATTCTAAATGTGGAATTTAGGGACTCCTGCGTGGTTCAGTTGGTTAAGCATCTGCCTTTGGTTCAGATCATGATTCCAGGGTCCTGGGATCGAGCCCCTCATCCAGCTTCCTGCTTGGCGGGGAGCCTGCTTCTCCCACTCCCTCTGCCTCTTACCCTGTTTGTGCTCTGTCGGCTCTCTTGCTCTCTCTCTCTCAAATAAATAAATAAAATCTTTTTAAAAATGTGGAATTTAGGGGCACCTGGGTGGCGCAGTGGTTAAGCGTCTGCCTTCAGCTCAGGGCGTGATCCCGGCATTATGGTATCGAGCCCCACATCAGGTTCCTCCGCTATGAACCTGCTTCTTCCTCTCCCACTCCCCCTGCTTGTGTTCCCTCTCTCGCTGGCTGTCTCTATCTCTGTCAAATAAATAAATAAAATCTTTAAAAAAAATGTGGAATTTAAGCTATGGCTTAATCCAGAGCTCAGGGATCTGAAGCTGGGAGAATGCTCTACTGAGAACATCAGAGTCAGAGTCTCTTCTCTCCCTGCTTCCTGGACAGGGTGTTCTAGACCTTCTTTGTGTGAAAAGTGTTGATTACTTACCTCTTTCACACTCAGTTCCTATAGCTTAACTTGTAACTGGCACGTGGCCTTTTACAACCTCTTTTCAGGTTATTCCTTCCAAATCCACAGTTGGGTAACATGTTCACTTACATGAAGTCACCGATGGAGAAACAGACCTTGTTTAAGCTTGGTGAAGGGTGGCAAAGTATACCACCCCCAAATATGCCACTTTGGCATAAGGATTATTTTGAGCTAAAGTTGCTTAAGAAAACAGCAGAGGCAAAATGGGTGCTTTGATGAGAAGGAGATAAAACACCCGTATGAAGATGTCCCCCTCTTCCAGGAGTAGAGTAACATTCTTATCACCAAGGACGGGAAGTGGAAGCAGAGGAAAATCTGCACTAACAAGCCTCGTGAAACTAACCCTCACCTTCCCAGTTACTTGCACACTGACTGCGCTAGGCCAACCCCTTTGTTTTACCATGTTTTCATAGTTTACTACTCTTTGTCCAATTCATTATTTAAACATTCACCTTTACTGGGTCTTTGGGTCTTCATTTCCTTTTGAGGGTTCCTGTAAGTAGATGTAGAACGTACATCTAATAAAGTTGCACGTTTTTCTCCTCTTAATCTGTCCTTTGTTAGAGCACCCCCAGCCAAGAACTACCAAGGGTGGAAGGAAAGGTTAGTTTTCCTCCCCTGCACTGTGGTGAGCAAACATTTTTACAGAGGCTAATGCAGAAAAATAAAAATTAATTTATTTTTTTCCATTCAAAATAAATATAGTTGTATTAACTCCTAGAGGAAAAAAGTTTGTATATATATTCTACAAATTATATTGCTGACCTTATTAAATAAATGAAAGTCAATGAGAAAATTGGTAGAGCCTTTTAGACAATAAAATGTTAAAAAGCCAAACATGTTTGAGGAGGAATCAGAAATTACATTTTAATCTTTCAACCCTTGTATTTGTAAAGTGCCTTAGAGTTCACAAATGATGGCCATTTGTCCACTCCTATTTAATATTTGCAACACATGAAGTACATATTATTATCAATTCTATTTTTCAACTAAAGGAGCCAAGGATCAGAGAGGCAAACTGATCTATGTAAGATCATATATCCATTTAGTGGCAAAGCTGTGGAGAGAATTTCGTTCTCATACATTGAAAACTATGTTAGATTATGAATTTGGCTCCTATAGCAAAGACCCAAATAAGAAAGAAGTTTATTGCTCTGTAATTCAATTGTCTGTAAATAATCTGAGTGCAAACCACCGGCCTGATAAGATAGTTCCCACTCTTTCAAGGACCCAGGCTCCATCTGCCTTATTGGTGCTCAGCTCGTGGCTTCTGTCTCCTGGTCTTTTCCAGTGGTTTCACTTCCCATTATCACATTGTAATTCCAGCCACCAGGAAGGAGAAAGGGAAGAAGGGCCCACTGTTTTATTCCAGAACCACAGTCTGGAAGTTGTACACATGTCTTCTGCTCCCATTAGCCAGAACTTGAAAACACTTAATAGCAGGCAGCTTTGTTCTCAACTCTATCAGGGCATTCTATTGACAAAGGACAAAGTGTGACATGCATATTGGGGGACAGCTAGCATTCTTTCTCATTTTGAGGACCTATTGTATGCCAAGACCTAGTTAAGTTATTGGAATAGAGGAAAGAAGAAAATGTGGTTAACTCCTACCAGTTTAAGCCAGACTGAACTTTCTTTTCCTCTGTTTAGAAGATTCCCTCTCATCCTCAGCTAGGCAGGACAGCTTGAACCAGGCACCCAATAATGGGAATAATGGTGTTCAAAGATGTCCGCATCCTAATCTCAAGAATCTGTGACTGTTACTTTGTACAGCGAAAGGGACTTTACAGTTGTGATTACGGATCTTGAGATGGGGTGGGTGCAATGTTATCACAAGAGTCCTTATAAGAGAGACTCAGGAAAGCAAAGTAAGTAATAGAGGAAGGCCATGTGGCTACAGAAGCAGAGATTGAAGTGACGTGCCACAACCCAAGAAATACTGGCCGGCTTTAGAAGCTGGAAGAGCCATGGAGTTGATTCTCCCTGGATCTTCTGTAAGGAATCGGCCTTGCCAACAGCTTGACTTTAGCCCTTTAAGACTCATTTTTAACTTCTGAACTTCAGAACTTTTAAGAAAATAAATTTATGTTCTTTTAAGCCTCTAAGTATGTGGTAATTTGTTAAAACAGCGATAGGAAACTAATACACCAGGTAAATGGTGGACCCAGATGTCCTAACTTCTCAAGACAGAGATGCCGTGACTCAGCTCTGTGTATGAGTGAATAGCCCCGGCACCACCTGGCTGAAAGGCCCATGTCTGGCTTTCTTATAAATGATGTGGAGACCCTGGGCGCCTTTTCCCTCTTGAATCCTTTTGCTTTGCCTTTGATCTTGAGTCACATAAAGCTGGGTAGGCCACATGTAGCCTGGTAATAACTATTCACTTATACTTGGTTTAAATTATCTGCGGAGGCTCTGTTCTTTGCATTCCATTCATTTTGTACTAAAAATGACAAGGTCCAGTATAAAGCTGTACTGTCCAAGTGTCCCTTCCTTTTAGAGATAGGTAGCCCTGTGATTCATTTTTTGGAAAGTAATAATTCACCTATTCTAAAAACAAACAAACAAAAAAAAAAACAGGAGGGGAAGGGGGAGGAGGAGGAGAAGGAGGAGGAAGAAAGAAGGAAAGAAAGAGAAGGAGGGAGGAAGGAAGGGGAGGAGGGAGGGAAAGAAAGAAAAAAATATATAAGAAAGAAACTTAGATGAAGATAGGTGACCAGAAATGTATGACCCACAGTAGGACTATTTATTATTGAGTACATGGAATTGCTGTGGTCTTTGGCAACTGTCACAAGGAACATTCCTGTGGCAGTCCTCCTCCCTCTCACTCTCAGTTGGACACTGACTGATGAGTCAGGAATAGCCACAGGCTCCATCGGAAACAGAAGTGAACGAACAGAGGTGTGGCTCGAATATTTCTAGTGTGAATTGCTTAGGGCTGAATGGAATCACACCCCACACTTGTGTACAATGCACAGGATAAACACAGCACCAGAACCAAGAAATCGAGAATTGATTTGTCCTTATAGAGAGAAGCCAGAGTCAGATGCTTTCTCTAAAGATGCTAATCAGCTTTTCTCAGTTGGCAATTCACTGGGAAAAAGAGGATCTAAAGGATCTGTCTTTTGTAGTAGGAATTTCAGAGGGTGGCCATTCCAGGCTGGGGATGGATTTGGTTCAGGACGCATAGATGCTGATGACAATTATTTCTATTCTATTTTGGAATGAACGAAGCATTTCTATAGGTGTTGATCTCATCTCATCGTTGCAATAACTCTGTGATCTTGGTGTCATCCTTCTCATTACAGATGAAGAATGTAGCTTGTCTCTGTTTACTCAAGTTTGACAGCTAGAGCCCAGACCTAAATTCATGTCTTCACACTCTGGGTCTGAGCTCTTTCTACTGAAACATGGCAACTCTGTAGTGACAGTCAACGTAGTTGCGTCGGTAGCCGTGTTTCAGTGCACTGTTAGGGTTTCGGCATCACACAGGACTCAGGCATTATTTTAGCTCTGCAGTGTGCCTGTCATGACGGAGCTTGGGAGCGCCTCTGGGTAGGTTGTCCTCAGACATGTTATCAATGCAAGGGCACTGCTGACTTTGCACAGTTCCTCTAATTGTCTTTCTCCTTGGACTCCAGTGCATTCATTAGCATTTATCAGAGGCTATAGGACTTCCCCAAGAAGCTTCGGTGACAGTTGTTGTTTATACGTTGAACAGCGACCTAGAAGTGAAGTCAGTTCCCCAGTGCTGCTGTAACCAGCACGTCTGAGGCTTCTGAAAGCTGTGCTGTTGCCGCTCTCCCCATCGTCTCGCCGCTGCCCCCCTCTCATCATCCAGAGCCACACGGTGGGCAGGTCAGCAGCCCTGGCTGAAGGACGCATCTGTTCCAAGCACTCCTCATGCCTTTGCCATTTTATTTTTTCTTTACAGCCCTTTTCCTTAACTTACCTATTTGTTTTCAAGTTTATATTCTCTCTTTCCCAACTAGAATATAATCTTTTTGAAAGCAGGCCCCTTCTCTATTTTATCCATTGCCATAAACCCAGGTACTAAATCATGCCTGGCACAGAAACACATTCTCAGTAAATGCCTATGAGGGAATAGATGAGTTGACATTTACACGAATGCTTTCAATTTTGATGCTCCGATCCCCTCCATGACAGTCTGTTTTTTTCTCATGGTGACTCTTCCCAAATATTTCTGGAAATCTCTGGGGGGTCCTTTCATCTGTTTGTGAATCCATATTCAGAATCTTTGATGCCTGATAGAGCACCAAAACCCAGTCAGTGCAACGCTGGACTCCACATCTGATAGTTGTCTTGCTGGTTTTGAATGGGAAAACTTCTGGCACCATCTTGATTCTCATAGCTTGTACCAGCTTAGTTGTTTCTTTTAAAGTCAGAGAGCGGGCACACTGGCTTTCTGCATTATGACCAGCAGGGGTGTCCCTTGGGGCTCCAAAGTGTTACCAATATTCCATTTCATAGAAAAACTGCCAGAATGGGTCAAGATGAGTTCCAGTGTAGAATCTTTCATGTTCCATGATCCATAGGTTTTGTTGCATAAGGTCATCAAGCCGGTATCCTACTTGCATTTGTTGGAAAATAATAATTAGTCCCCGCACCTAAGTAAAAACACATTTGATACCACGAATGGTGCAAATATGACCATGATATGAAGATATATGCAGTTCCAGGGGCACCTGCCTGGCTCTGTCAGTAGAGCATGCAACTCTTGATCTCAGGGTTGTGAGTTTGAGCCCCACATGGGGTGCAGAGATTAAAAATAAAATCGCTAAAAACAATTAAAAGATGTATGCAGTTCCAGTGGTGGTGTCAGGAAAATTCTCCCAAACATTTCCTGGTACCATACCCCCTGGTCCCTTTACACAGCTGAGAACCTTGGCCGGGTGCTTGGGTGTGAGCTCCTCACACAAAGTAGACCCTGGAATGCTGTTCTTATACCCACTTAGTTTTATATGTGGTAGCCCTGTATCTCCATGTATGTTGTTAGCTTATCTGAGGGCCTAACATTTTATTTTTTATTCCATCTTCCCAGTGCCTGCATATATAGGAGTCGATCATTAAATGCTGGCTAGTGCTTGACTCGCGCATGCGCGGATGAGGGTCGGGAAGCTCTAGCAAATAAGGCCGCTGTGGTGCGACGTGCTGTGGCTGAGTTCGCGCCTGTCCTGTGAGGATATTACAGGCATGAAGTGCGTGTAGGTATGCAGCTAACCCATTTAATCCTGGGCCAGATGAAAATGTATTGATCATCAACCCTTGGCAAGGCTGGAACCCGACTGAACGCGTTGGCTCTCTTTCGCCTTCCTCACCCCATAGCCCAAGTCTCTGCTCCCTCTAGTTGTTGAAATTTAATTCTCTATTTCTCTTGTTTCACACCACTACCAGCCCAGTCCCCACACCCATCCCCATCATCTCTGACCGAAGTCTTCCTAGGTTTGAGGAAGGATGCTTTCTAAGAAACGTGTTCAAGCACACACAGCCTCTGTTCTCCACACAAGTCGGACCAACCTCGCGCACAGTCAGCCTGTCCTCACGATGGCATGGCATGTGCTTTTGTCTGTCATCAATCTATGTCCTTTGCCATTTTAAAATAATCTTTAAGTATGACATCCTTACAAAAAAGTGCACAGATCTTAGTTGTCAGCTTTAGGGAATTTTCATAAAGTGACTACATCCATGTAACCAACATGTAGGTCGGGAAAGAATATTCCCAGCACTTGAATCACTCCTCAGGCTAATCATGATCCACCCCTGATGGTAATCGTATCTCACTACCCAGACATCTAGCACCACACATAAATTGTCCTGTTTTAAAATTTTATATAAACGGGATCATAAAGTAAGTATTTTGCGTGTCTGGACTCTTACGCTCAAAATTACGTTCGTCGAGGTGGTTCTTTGTTGTTGCATGTGACAGTGGCTTGCTTATTCTCATGTTGTATAATGTTCCATTGAATACATAAACTGCAATTCATTTAGTCATCTTCTTCAGTCCATTTTATACCACAATTCACTGATTCGTGTTCTTCTGGAACAGTCGTGCACGTTAAACACCCATATTCATTGTGTTGTGTCTGTAACTAGGAGTCTCTTTTAAGACTGTTGAAAGAAGACTTGTAGATTTGAAGATGAAAAGACGTTCGTTTGCAAAGTGGTGTAAAAGATTTGGGCTTCAGAAGACTCACAAAAACAGAAAACCAAGAGATTATTTAAACCCGAAAAGCCCCTCCAGATTTCCAGGTTCACATTAGTTGATTTGTCTACTCGTGGGGGGAAAAAACAACTTTCTCACATGCTTATCGTGTCCACAAAGGTCGTGGCCTATTCAGATATCGGCGCCGCAAAAGTCAGTGATAAAGGTGTTTTTGCAAGGCAGGCAAGGCTTCTAGGAAACATTCAAGGTTGCGTTTGAGCCCCAGGCCTTCCGCCGGGGGGCTGTGCTTTTGCAGTATCTCAGGGTGCCGCGTGTCCTGTGAGCTCTGTGTCAGCCATGCGCACGCTTACTCACATGGGAGCAGGGCCAAGTGTTGCTATGCTCGTACAGGAATGCACATATTCAGCCCCAGCGACTCTGCCCAGCAGTTTTTCAAGGTGATTGTCCCAATTTACGCTTCCGTCAGAAGTGCAGGCTCGCCTCATTGCTGCACTCCTCACTGCTCTTGATGGGGCCCTTCTATCCAGTCTAGCCTTTCCGGTGGGCACGGAAATGTGTCTCGTTGCAGTTTCTGTTTGCATTTGTCTGTTTTCCTGTGGCCATTGGGTTATCTTTTGTTTAGTGCCATTCAGTCTTACCCATTTTTATGTTGGGTTGTTTGCTTGTAACTGTTATTTCGTAGGAGTCCATTATATTCAGGGTATCAATTCTTTGGTGTATGTTAGTGCAAATAATTTCTCCCACTCTCGCTTGTCTTTTCCCTCCCTTAACAGTGTCTTTCGATGACCAGAAGTTCTTAATTTTAATGTAATCCAATTTATCCTTTTTTTTTCTTTTATGATTAGTGTTTTTTGTGTCCTGTTTAAGACATCTTTTCCTGTTCCAAGGTCATGACATATGCTCCTAAGTTTTCTCCTAAAAGCTTTAGTTTTTTACCTTTCACATTTAGATCTACAATCCAAGTAGAATTGAATTTTGTGTATGGTGCGAGATAAAAGGTTCAACATTCATTTGTTTCCAAATGGATATCCAATTGACCCAGCACCATTTATTGAAAAAATAATTGTCATCCTTTTCCCATTGCACTGTAGTGTCAGCTTTGTCAAACATCAGGTGACCTTATGTGTTTGGATCTGTTTCTGAATTCTAGTCTATTCCATTGGTTTGTTGTCTATCCTTGAACCAATACCAGTTTATTAGTCATTACTATGGTAGTTTAGATCTTCGAGTTATTTCTTCTTCAAGATTGCATTGGTCATTTCTTAACCCTTTACATTCTGCATGCATTTTAGCATCAGCTTTTCAAATTACACACACACACACACACACACACCCCAACTGAAATTAGTGATTGCAGTTACAGTGACTCTATTGGTCAGTTTTGGAAGAAATGGCATCATTGCACTATTCAGCCTTCTAATCCATTAGCATGGTATATGCCTCCATTTATTTAGGTCTTCTTGAATTGACCTTAATAACATTTTGTATTATTTAGTACAGAACTTTTAAATATCTTCTGTTTGATTTGCTACAAGTGCTTGTTGTATTTTAGTCTTTTGCAGATAATATTTTTAATATTTTATTTTTATGTTTTATTGTTGGCATCAGAAATACAATTGATTTTCGTACATTGTGTCTGAATGGTGTCTCTTTTCCTATCCTTTGAACATTTCTAAAAAGCTGTCTCCTATATTTAAACTGAGTCTCTTGTAGGAAATCTCTTGTTGGGTTAATTCTTTAAATTCAGTCTGACCACCTTTATATACATGTATGTGTGTGTGTGAGAGAAGAGATGGAATTTTGAATGTTGCTTATTTTTGTTTGAACAATATTTCAGGAGAGTACATATAAATATACATAAGTTCTTTGACATCACTGTGTTAAGTAGGGATGATAATGGTACATACTGCATACAGGTTTTGTGGGAAATAAATTATTAATTTTAAAAACTTACAATAATACTTGGAATATAGTTAACACTCAGTAAGCTATTATAATTTTTATTAGAGAAATTCAAGTTCTTCCCCAATCTTTGCTATTTCAAATTATCAGCCGTGAACATCCCTGGACTTGTGTGATAAATCATGCTGTTATCTCCACAGTACGTCCCAGCTCAATTGGTGGAGATACATAGTTACAGTTTTCATAAATATTGACATATTTCCTTCTTTCTCCTATAGAATGCATCTCTTTCATGAGTTATCTTAGAAAACATTTCCTTATAATAATAACCTCACAAATTTCTTGGTACTTATACACTACTCTCTGATTAAGGTTTAATAAAACTGATCTGTCATTCTTGTTAACAATGGCTACCATCTATGGAGCACTTGTACGTATCAGGCACCATAGGAAAGTTAAATCACTCGCCCAAATCACATAACTAGTAAATTTGTCTATGAGTCCAGTGTAGTTTGGTCTGGATCTAAAGCCTATGGTCTTAAACATTATGCTATGATTCTTCAAAGAGCAAAGATTTTATTCCTGCAACAAACAAAGATTGAAAGGTTGAATGGGCTGGCCAAAGCCCCACGAGAGGTAGCTTCCTAATTTATATTCTAAGATTTAATTGTAAATTTCTTGTCAACAATAACTATGCCTCTGACTTTCTACTTCCCAAACCACAGGCATAGAGAAAACTCAATAAACGCTGATTCCCTGACTAATTTATCTGACTACAGGGGCTCTGCAATACTCTGGTTGCAGACAGCTCAAATGTCGTCCTTGTGTAAATACCTTAACATTTCTTGCATCTTTTAGTTTCTTAGCAAAAATGGACAAGTCTGTGGCCATGTTTGTGAAAAAAATAATAACCTACATTTCCTCTAAATAAATCAGTTCATTAAATAGGAAGGCATGTCACAGCCTAACTCGATAGATAGCTATTACTTCCTTATGTAATTAGGGATTTGCCTTCCCCTCATTGTGACCTGGGCTCTCCTGATGATAGTTCACATTCACCTTGGCTGATAGGTTAAAGTAAAATTGGGACATCACCCCAGGAGTCTTATCACAGTTCTCTCTGGGCTTCTTTGTGTCCAGGCTGTCATCTCTATGAGACACACTAGTTTTCAATAACCTGCTTGGTCAGAAGTCTGAAGTAACTCAGTTTGTTATCAACAACAACAAAATCCTTCCTCTGTCTCTTTCCCTGAATCAGTAGGGTTTTCCCATTCTTATGATGTAAGCCTACTCAACCTCACCAAATGCCATATAACATTTTGAGCTATAACATTTGCCTTCAAATAAGCTTTTTTAATCAGGTCAGGAGGCATTATGCATCTCACGTGGAGCTGAAAAGTAACATTGTCCAGCTTTACTTAGGCTTGGCTATTGCATTATTAATTCCTGCATCATAGGAGGATGGTAACGATAGTACGGAGGCCCACCCACTCTTTCTCATGAAGAGAGCCCTTCATGTTTCTTGCTTATTTATAATGGTGTTTTTAATCATTGTGTCACTCAACTATGGCAAGTATTGATTTGGTATCTAAAATGCTCCATTATTCTAGAATACTTTTCCTTTTTCAGAAGCATCCACAAAGATGGTTAATTTTTCTCTTGAAGAGGAATATAACGAATATGCAACTGAAGGGTTGATTGACCTAGGGATGTTACTTCTCATTTATAGTTTTCTGTGAAAAACTGGGGATCATGTCCTTTTTCATCCAATACAGTTTTGAAAGGTAGTGGTAACGGTATTTGCTCATCATTAAGAATTGATCCATCACTTTCTAGAAGGCAATGAATAGTTATATTTACATTAAAAAGACAAGCTTTATTATTAGAATATCAACTCAATGGGGCACCTGGGTAGCTCAGTTGGTTAGGTTAAGTGTCCGATTCTTGATTTTCACTCTGATCGTGATCTCAGGGTCCTGGGATTGAGACCCTCCTCCGGCTCCTCACTCTGTAGGGAGTCTGCTTGTGTGCCTTTCCCACTGCCCCTCCCCCACCTCACGCTCCCTCTCTCTCCCTTTCTCTCTATCAAATAGGTAAATAAATTTTTTTATTTATAAGTGAAAGAACACTGGAATGGAAGCCAAAATACTTGAGATCAAGACTCACCTCTTACCATTAATCTGTTTGATGTTGACTTTGGGAAGTTATTCAACTTCTTTCACCTTTTGCATCCTCACTTGTAAAACGACTGGTTAAATTACAGAAGTCCCTTCCAGCTATAAGAGTGTATACCATTATTTATAATAAAGAAGTAATTCCTATAAAAATCTTAGAATTCAGATTTCTATCTTTTAAACATTCAATTGTTCTATTACACCAGAAATTAATTGTTTAATTGACATCCCACTAACTTACCTTTACCAGGATTAACAAGTATAGCATGTTTTACCAAAGCCATAGCAATTCGACTATGGTGCTGCTTCTTAAAATTTTGCCTTAGGCTAATAAGGTACATCTTCCAATTAAACCTTAACAATGTACCTACAATTAAGAGTCATTAAACGTTCACTCAACAGGTACAAGTTTATGTGTTTGTTGAAAAAGTACAACTGTAAAGTCAATTTGACCTAATTCTAGAATCAAACATAAATCTATTTTGTCTGCTCTATGTATTGTATCTTGTGCTTGTTTATTCAAAGTTGTTTTGTGTTTCAGTGAAGATTATAGAGGCTTTTGGCATTTGATTTACCCACCACCCGAGATAAAATTGGCTGTGATGGTATTTCTTTCTCGGTCCATCATTTCCATGGAGGTACTAGAAAGAATAGGATCATCAGAGAACTAACGGTGTCATCTCAGCATTCTTGTACCAAAGGCAATTCACTAACTTCTGTGAACCTTAGATCTCATAGGGCGTAATACATGTCCCCATGGCCTGCCTCACAGGATTATTAGGAAAAGGGATAAGATAAATGAATGCATTTTGTAAATTGTAAAGTGCTAAACGAATGCAAAGTAATATAACACCAATCCTGAATTCCTCACTGAAGCTATTAATTCATTTACACACACTCAGCAAATATTTTGAATACCGGGTATATGGTAGGCGCTGTTCTTAGCATTGGCAATCAGCAGTCAAAAAGGCAGACGAGCAAAGTTTGAGAAATTGTCACAGCAGAGACATGAATAAACATGATGACTAAATGTCATATGTTATCCTGGATGGGATCCTGGAACAGAGAAGAACATTAGGTAAAAAAAAAACAAGGAAATCTGAATAAATGGTAAACTTTAGTTAATAAAAATGTATCAATATTGGTTCATGAATTGTAACAAGTGTATTATACTAATGTAACATGTTAAGAGGGGAAACCTAAAACCTAAAACTAAAAACTGCAAAAATGAAATCATATCTGTGACAGTTGAGGGATAAATGGACCTCTCTCTGAGGAGGGATGTTCCATCTGAAACCAGGGTAAAAAGACAGTGCCAGCAAGGTCACCTAGGGAAAAAGCTTTCCCTTCACGAAAACACCAAGTGTAAGATCCTAAGGTGGGGACCAATTTCAAATGTTTAAGAAACAGAAATAATCCATGTGGCTGATGTGTAAAGAGCAAGGGCAAAGGGGGACTGAGATAAGATCTGAGAAGTAGGACTTGCGTTTTTCAGAAACGACAGAATGTGCTAGAATTTTGGTGTGGTGTAGGCCGAGGATGTCAATCACATGCAACGGTGCAGTTTCTCTGTCCTGAAAACGATGTAGAGTAAACCCTGGGGGCCACCTGCTCTATGCAGGTTAATAAAACTCCATGACACCTACATGCTATTTCCTGAAGTCTAGGTTTGGGGAAGCTGGACTTCAAAGGAGAAATTATAACCACCATGTTTTCATTATTAGCTAAAAGCCAGTTTCCTTTGTGTAAGTACCGTAGAAGGCGCTCCAGATTTTCTGCCCATCAGGTTTCTCAGACAACATTTCTATTCATGAGAAGGTCAACTGCCCAGTGTCTAAAGTTATCACCATTATGTCTACATTCCCCTGGCAGGTTTTTGGTTTTTTTCAGTAATAGGTGTCACTGAGAGGTAGTTGGGAGCTCTAAGACCTACTTGCTTCAAAGGACACTTGAATCATCCAATCTGTCAACCACAATGGTGTCCTTCCCCCCCACACCTGCACAGACTTTGCCCATTTTCTTGAGGGATAGTATAGTAGCCACCTTTTTGTCCCTCCCTTGGCCTGGAAGCTGCAGCATCCCCCAAACTGCTTTGGCCAGTAGGCAGGTGCTTTTCACTGCTTTCAGTTAAATTCTGATGACTCAAAACTGTGTGAAAGCAGGCACCGAAGAGAGAGGCAATATGAGAGAGCAGAAGGAGCACTGGATCGGGAGTCAACAAAGCCAAGTTCAAGTTTAGATGCTGCCCTTTTCAGAGCCTCTGTTCCCTAATGTGTGCCATCAGGACTGAAGTCTTCCCCTGCTGTTCTGACCAGGCTGTGGTGGGAACCAAGTAGCTGTTCACTGTGGAAAGTGCTTTGTGAACCTAGGCTGCTGTATAAAAATGGGAAGAGGGAGAAATGGAGTGGCTTCAAGTTGGTGAGTTTATTTCAATGGACCATCAATTATGGGAGGAGCACCAAGGAAGCATGATGGAGGGGTGGGAGGGAAAAACAAGCCCTTCGTCACCAAGGAGGTACGAATTATACTAGGGAGCAGAGATCCAAGCCTCAGGGGCCACTGCTCTGTACAACCGTAGGGCATGCTGCTTGCATTGTAATCTATGTGTATCTTTGAAAGAGCTGAATAATGATGTGAGTGCACATTAATTCAAGAATAAGCAGTAAGTAATATAGAGCTAACTCAGGCTGGGATAGGACTTCAACTATCGGGTGGAAGAGAAAACGTCCTCAGGGGAAAGAGAAGAGAGACAAAGACCTTCGCTAAAAAAAATAAGAGCATGAGAATTATTGTTTGGGTATGTTTTTCAGCAGGAGTAAGAGGCAATGGTTGCCTTTCTTGTTCTTTTCTGAAACAGGAATTTCTCTTGAAAAATACAAGAATAGTTTAGGGACTTAAAAAAATACCGCGGCTCCCACCTTTTCCTTTTCAATTCAAATATAAATCTAAGCATCTTTCTAAAAACATCTGGAAAGGCTAAAGAGAAGAATGAAGTGCCCAACACCTAAGACCTTTGTGTTTGCCTTGTCTTTCTATTGACCTACGATCTGTTAACTTCTGTTCGTCATCCAGTAGAAAGGATGGCATAAATGTCTTTTGGAAACTTTACATGTATTCAAACTCAGAACAGGCCTTTTGGTTGCTGTTGAGCTAAGGGATTAAATATCCCTTAGAACATCCTTTCCAATAACACTGGCCACTCAGAGTGTGTGTGTTTGTGTGTGTGTGTGCGCGTCCATGCATGTGCGCGCGCACACTTGGTGCCCCATATCCACCATTCATGAAAAACTTTTTACTCTTCAGTGAGGTAAAAACATTTAGGGCTCCTCTAGGCCCAACATTTCATAATATTACAAAACATTAGACATGAATAATTAGGTAAGATTTTAGTTAAATTTGTGATTCTCAAAATTAAATTTGCTTCTAGGAGTGTTACCTGGATTTGGGTAAATAAATGAATGTCAAAGCCTGAAGCACTTCTGCAAAGTGGGGTCAGTCAAGACCAATTTTTGCTGTGATCATTTTTTGGTCCCTATTTGCTCCTATGGCGCTTGATTTTTTTTTTTTAATTAAAAAATGCCCTCCCTCTCCCATTTTGTGTCCAATGTTTTATTTCAGTAACTGATTAGTGCCTGCTCACATCACAGCGTCTCTGCGTCAGTGGGTTGGCTGGGAATTTTTTCTTCTGATCATGATTGTGAGAGGAGAGGGAGACCGTGTGAACCCACATTCTGATATTCTGCGGATAAAGATTTGGCAATGGGGTGATGTCATCACATCTCCTCTCTTTTCCTCATTGGAGTGTTTTGCAAAAGCCAAAGCAGTGACTTTCTTTAACACCTGCATCTTTAACAACCAGAGCAGTATAATTACCTTTCTTGAATATTCTATAGAATTGTCAAACAGCAATTCCCTTTTAGAAGACAGGCTTTTAAATAATGTCGTTTACATACAGAGTTTAACATCTCGTAAGCTAAAAATCTAATAACAAGAATCTCAAATTTACTGCATGTTTATAATTTGATCTTTATAAAATTGCTAAATCAGGGCACCTTTAACATATATAATGAGGCAGGAAAAATATAGTGAGACAAAATTAAATATTTTGGAATTTCTTGAATGTATGTTAATTTCTATTAATATTACTATATTAACACTATTTGCCATTTTATTGCCTTTCTCTTGAATTCAGCCTGTTTGTGGAGAGAGGTGGCTCACAGTGACATGATTTATCAAGATCATCTGATGTCATCATTTCCTCTTTGTTAATGAAAAGTACCAATATTTTAAAAAGGACTGACATTGTACCTTATGTATAGACGATAAATGGCATATTCAAACAAGCTGAGACAATTCTTCCAATGGACACACTAGATAGGAATGCCAATACTAAATAATAAGATTAGAATTTAGGTAATGTACTGCCATTTGATAAAGTGGCTCATGCCCAGATTGTATAAACACTTGTCATTTTGTCATTCTGACTTCATAATTTTTGAAGTGCAAATGGGATTGTCCACCATTGGAAGCAATGGTACTTCAATATTCTATTACAAGGTCAGTGTTAAAGTGGAAAATTTAACACGTTACCACAGGATGTCATTCTGGTATAAGCTCTAAATTAATGATATGAAATGTAGGAGCGTACCTATCAAACTATTGCTTATAAAAATTCAAGAGTATCTTTTGTAATCTTAAAATTGTCCCTGGTAATTCCTCTGTTGCCTCACATTATTCTCAGAATGTCTAGTCGGCTATGTTTTCCTTCTGTGCTTCTGTTCAGGATTTCTGTTCTTTATGCCAGTTTGTGTCCAAGGATTCTGCAAATCTTTTGTATCTTTTTCTAAGCATGTTCTCTACAACACAGCTATTCAGCCTGGAGTCTAATGTACAGCTTTTCCAAGCTCTTCCTCAAAAGCACACCATTCTAAAAACTTACACATACACACTACACACAAATTAAAAAAAGAATTTTAATAGAGTCTCACATGGCATTGTTTTGGACTTCCATCAACTGTCTAGATAACTAGTGTTTGTTCATACCATTCCAGTCTATAGAAATAGAAGTGTCAAATAAAATAATTTTTATACCACTTGTATCTTGGTCATATGCAATATGATTTTTTTGTGCCTGAAATCTTCAATATGCCAGGAGGAAGAATCACAAAGTCTGAAATGCTGGAGACCAAGTTTAAATCTTGACATTTCCTGTTAGGAAAATAATATTTGAAATCTTTGAAAAAGGAAATGATACTCAAAACATTCCACCTATTCATGAACAATTCTCAATAGCCATATTTTATTATGTAAAACGTGTTGCGATCCCTATTTCTCTCCTGTATTTCTAGTCCTCCATAAAATGTGCACGTATGACAGTAGGTATGTTTGTACACAGGGCGCGTGTATTTCACATGCAAACACCGGAAAGCAAGAGTCACATTTTCATTCCACTTCTATAGGGACCTAACATCACGGAAGTAACAAGCCATTCTCTCCCTCTCTCTTTTTCCCTTCGCTTTCTCAAGCCATTGCTTTATATTTTATAGGGTCTCTCCCATACTATCTTAACTGGATTAGAGAGTGAGGACAAGCTTTCTCCATTACAAAATTCTCATTTAATCCTTATCCACACTTAATTTATCAAATTAAATCAGACAAGATTGATGCCGGGGCTTTTCAAGCTGGACATCGTGTGTAAAATCGGCAGACAAGGGTTTGTAAAGGGTGCCCACCGTGACTTGTCATACCATCTTGCCTCAGCCTCAGCTGCCCTTGCGGCGATCCAGCGGGGTCAGGATGCTTCTTGGTGTTACACTGTGGGCTCTGCGGGGAAACAGAGCAGCTACACAGCCTCCAGCAGAGTTCCTTATTACACCCTCAGCCCCCTTCACCTGCCCCAGCCATTCAAAATAACATCACACCATAAAATATTCATGAACCGCGCAGTGCCGCAGCCCCGGCTCTCTACTGCAGGTGGCTGTGACATCAGTAATTGCCCAATACTTCCCTCCACAGCGTAAAATTGTTTTCATTATGTGTCATGAACACAGAGCCAAGCAAAGCCCTCTTGAGTGGTTTCCCAAGGGCTGGAGGGAGGTGGTACTTAACTTAAACAGGCGCTTTTTGGCTTAGATTTTAAAAAGAAAAAAAAAAGAAAGAAAAAGAAAAAAAGAAAAAAAAAAAGGAGAAGCCAGTGAACGCTCATCATTAACTCTCCTTCTAAGTGCAACAAAAAAGCAGAAGCTCCTGCAAAGCTCCCGTAAAGATGATCCTAAATGTCTCAGTTACCAGGAAGAGCTTTTGGGGCTTTAGCGGGTCTTACGCTACGTCAAGCCGCTCGGGCAGAGAAGAGAATAACTTTCCACCCGACTGAAGTTCCCATGGAGTGCGGAGCTAGGGGAGAAGCAGGTTTCAGCAATAAACTGCGGCATTGTGAGGCAATAATGCCCAGCCAGGTCCCCCCATTTTGATTCAAGGGTGTCTTTTTCTTTCCCCCCTGTGGAGGACTAATCACAGCTCCACTTTGTTTAATTGCAGCAAAGAGAGAAATGTGTTTAAGAAGTCATTCGGGACCCCTTTAAGTGAATGCTGGTGTTCTTCGAGGACAACAAACAGGATGCATAATAAATAAGATTTAATTTTCAGATCAAAATAGGCAGAGTTAAAGATTTTTAGTGACTGATCTGGGAGAGATGCTGCGGAAAAGAGAATAGAAACTGGGGGAGGAGAAAGGTGGGGGGAGCAACAAGTGGGATTAAAGTCTGCGTTTTATGTGGCACAAGCTGTTTCTGCGAGGTGGGAGGACCCTTACAGGAATAGACTCTTTACAGAATGGGTAGCTAGCCGTTTTCCCTAGCATTTTGATCCTGATTTGGAAAGAAAGGAAGAGGAAAGGAAAAAGAAAAGGAAAGGAAAGAAAAGCAAGAAAAACCAAAAGAAAGAAAGATCCTGATTATGAACCATGTCAAACCTTGATCATTGACACAGATTTGCTTCCCCTCATTTTCCAGCTCAGGCCCAGCAAATGTTGGGCACAGTGTGTGCCTTGGGATGGCCCCAGGGTCATGAACTCCGGGGGTGGGGTGAGAGGGGAGGGAAAGGTTGAGGGGGAAACAGAAGCATTTATCCATCACATGCTTTCTTTCTGAGTTTGACAAAACTCAGCCGCAGACCAAATGATTGGGAAGCTCCCTTTCTCTTCCATTTAAAACTGATTTCTTCCCACTGGCCTTCAGAATCTCCTCTTAAAGGAAAGCTGACTATTTCCCTCTTGGAAGATGCGTTATTAGCAGGCCTTTATCACTTTCCTTAAAAATTGTTTACCATGGATGATATGACAAAAGCATCCAATTACTCAGCTATCCTAAATGGTCTTACCGGTTTTGAAAAACATGTAAGATGAGTTCCCCATGTTCAAAACCATGACCTATCAATTCCCGACTTGTCTTTTTTCTTCCCCTGAAAGGAGTTTTCATCAACTCCTCTAAAGAGAAATTATTAAGTCTTCTTTTAAAATTTTATGGCACCATTTTGATAGTATTTTCTTTTACTAACACAGTATCCACTGATAACAAATCGACCACGGACAACTGTCAGTGTCACAGCCGAAGAAGGCAGTGGGCACAGAACTTCTCCCAAGCATCTGCTGCAGGGGGTTTTCCTCTGGGTACAATGGAAGACGTGACCTTATTTAGCATCCCGCAAAAGCAATACAGAGTGAGCATGCGTGTCTGTGCGCGTGCGTGTGCACGTGTGCGTGCGCATGTGTGTGTCTGCCATATACATATGTATCACGAATGATGGATTTCCTTTGCATCTGGTAACTATAGACTTTTTCCCCCTGAATACAGCAAATGACTGTTTCAAAATGAAAAACCACTGTGTGTTTGAATGTTGTATTATGCCTAGTCCCTTTTTGAGTGAAAGGCGGCTTTAAAAAGTTAGGTATATCATTGCCAAAAAGGGGCTAAATAGTATTGTCAGCATTTTGAGAAGGAATAGGTCCTTTTTCTCCTTCCTTCTCAAACTCCTTTCTGGCCAGCTGTTAGTGACTTCCCGCACTTTTCATATGGATATGTATGTTAATGGCAGGCAATGAACTGGAGATGGAGAGGCCCAAACACAGGCCCCGCTCTTCAGCACACATCAAAAGCCTTGACAAAAGGAGCAGTAAAAGAGGCAGTGATCGGGGAGCCTTCACTTTTGTACCCTGAATTAGTTCTGCAAGCAATGAAACTGATCTTTTCTCCTTGCCAGAAAAGTCTGCTGATTTTTGTGAGTGCTCATTAGCACAAGAGGCATTTGTGCCGATAATTGACTGGCGCTCATACCGCTGGCTGTCACAACAGTGCCGGCCAGCAGTGTATGTGCATTTTAATAGTTGTATTTTTTTCCCTTCCTCAGACTTCATGGTTTCTAAGAGATAGCTGTCTTCCAAAGGTTTACACCCTTCTCCGAAGCAGGTTTGAAAAATCTTTCCTTTGAAAAGTGACAGGCAAGCTTTCTTTAAAAAATGGGGTCGCCCCTGCCACGTACGTGTGTGCGTAATTGCAAAGGTCTCCTCTACGACGTGCACGCGATGGGGCAGAAATGACGCAGAAGTAGACCCAAAGTATTTGAGATCAGAGGGGCAATCAGGTAACGGCGCGTTCCTGGAATACAGACTGCCATCCTGGAGAAAGAAGAAGTCAAGCGCTATTCCATTTTCATCATAAGCAACTACTATACCTTCATAAATTGTCAAACTTTGTATGGTTTCCTCTTGGGAGACATGGTCTCAAAATTAGAAAATTTCTGAAGAAGATGTGGTTGGTAGGTGGGGAGCAGTGTCCTTGGAAATCCTCACTGGGTGATGCCTTGATGCGAGGCTCTCTTCTGTCCGACGGTACCATCCAGAATGGACTTTGAAGTACACAAGTGTGGATTTCTGAGGACAGTCAAGTGCATGTGCTCGTGGTGCCACGGCAGTCAACATCGAACATGGTGTGAATGTTCCTTTCACTGAGTTCTTGCTGACAATTCACAGCATATCGTAGAAACCTGTGTTCCTTGGTTGACATATGCCTTCTCTCTTTTCTAAAGGAAATTCTAACACATTTACTTTGTTTAATTATACATTTGTCTGTTCTTTGTGTGGAAGAATGTAGCTGGGAATTTGGGTGTCACTGCAGCAAAATACAGATTTCTCCATGCGTCTTGTCCCAAATGAATGGTATATCATCACGATATACTAAATCTTCTGTAACCTATACGTATATTAAGCTGTTTAAGGACTCTATACATTGAATGTTCTCAGAGTACTGTTTTTCTGCAGCCCTTCAGAGGCCTGCCTAGTGGTAACATGACACATAGACAGCATTATCTTTGAGAGAGAAATAAGTCATTTCCTCAAGTTAAGGATGACAGAATGAGTTGAAAGAGTGCAGGAGTCACTTATCCACTATCACTACTTTAGAATGAGAATGAGTTGTCTCTTTTACCCTCAAGGATATATGTTCCTGGCAGCTCCGCTCACTGATAAGCTAGGGTGCTCTGAAAGGGCTCCAGAGAAGGGTAAATAGCTTGGTCAATTCACTGAACATGCTTTTGAATCTGCTCCTTGATGTGCTCTTTAGAAATAGGCTCTTGATTTCTCAAAATGTCGCCATTGTGTCAACATTTCCTGAAAAGTTAGCCATTGAATCCTTGATGTGGAGCCTTAGGGGGGGCGCATATGTTCACAACACAGGCGAACACCACTTTAAAGCATTTCAGAAAAAGAATCAAAATAGTCTTGGCATTCTTGTTCACCACCTGGCTTTCCTTGCATGATATTCTGATAAGGGGAAGTCAGTCTTCCTTCCCTAGATGAAGGGTGGGGTGTGTGCTATGATGTGGGGTGTTTGGGGGTTGGGACTGTTCCCTTTCTGTGCTCATGAGTGCAAAGAGGACATCTGAATAACACATAGACGTTTTATTTACCAAACTATCATATAAAATCTTATTTGAGGAAAAAAGGGCTCAGAGAATAGTAATCCATACTTGATGCATAGGCTGTATTGTGTCCAAAACAGATAGAAAATAGGAAAAACAGCTAACAAGTAGAAGATAGAGGAAAAAACCACTTTGCGGGTTATTATGCTTCCCTCTTCAGAGATACCTGAACTCATGTGGGGAAATGTAATGTGTATATGTTTTTAATGATTATTGACTCTCTTTCAAATACCAAATGTTAGAACAGGAGTAACAGAATTGTAATTATTCAGAGACATACAGCATTATTCATTCATCAGATCTTTTCCTACAAATTTCTAGGCACCAATCAAGGCACTGGGATAAAACAAGTCCCTTTCTTCATGGGGGTTACAAGAAAATAAGGACATGAAAGTAGAAACAGATGTTGGTAAATACGTGTCAGGTGGTAATCCATGGTATTGGGAAAAATAAAACAGGGTATATTGATAGCTAGTAGAGGGACTGCTATTTTATGATGGTCCAGGAAGGTGTTTCTGAGGAAAGGACATTTGACTAGATAGAGACTGAAAAAAGTATGAAAGTAAGCCATGTGAATATCTGAGGAAAGAGTATGTCAGGATGAGGAAACAACAAGTACAAATGTCCTGGGGAGTATGCTTGGAGTATTCCAAGAGGAGTGAGGAGGATAGAAGAAGTAAAGCTAAATTTAGCTGTCTCCAGCATAATGTAGTAGTGTTAAGGTGGCATTGCCTTCTTACCCCACAGAGCATGAGTGTTGCCTAGTCATTGGTGGCAACCATTTTTATACAAATGTATTTTAGACCCTTGAAATCCAGTGCCTATAAGGAAATCACTTATGTTGGAGAAACATGATGAACCCTTGTAATCTTTCTCATATTGAAAGATATAATTTTCACCACCAATTTTCTTTTTTTTTAAAGAGTATTTATTTATTTGAGAGAGAGAGAGAGCATGTGTAGGAGTGAGCAGTGGTTGTTGGGGGGAGGAAGAGGGTAGGGAGAGGGACAAACAGACTCTGGGCTGAGCACAGAGCCTGAAGCAGGGCTCAATCTCATGACCCTGAGATCAAGACCCAAGTCAAAACCAAGAGTTGGATGCCCAACTGACTGAAACATCCAGGGGCCCCTTACCATCAATCGAGTTTTCATTGATCATATGTCTGTTAAGTGTTTGTTTAATAGGTAGAAGTGTATCTGTAATAGAGTATCTTTATATATTTTTAAGGGAAAAAGAGGGACTGAGCAATTAAGAGAAGTCAAATTTGAAGGAAATTACTCTCCTGCTCGTTAGAACACATTTGCAGATAGATGAAAAGTGGAAGAGAATCTTTTAGATTGTCCAAATAAACAATATAGCTGATTATATTTTTTAATGATTATTTATTTATTTGAGAGAGAGAGAGTGAAAGAGAGCATGTGAATGGGGTGAGGGTCAGAGGGAGAAGCAGACTCCCCGCTGAGCAGGGAGCCCGATGCGGGACTCGATCCCAGGACTCCGGGATTGTGACCTGAGCTGAAGGCAGATGCTTAAGCAACTGAGCCACCCAGGTGCCCCTCTGATTATATTTTTAAGCAGTGAATATGTTCTGGGAAAGATATGTGTTTGATGAACTGACGTATTTCAAGTCAGAACATAAATACACGAAGAGACCTTATTATGTACTGTAGGATATGCAGACCCCCAGCCTGAGAGAAAAGGAGAACGATATCAGTGGTAAGTGCTTCTCTTGTCTACAAGCAACAACCTCTCCTAATTCAGTGAGGGGCAGAGGACCCAGTAATTCAGGATTTTCTGATTTTTCAAGAGGAGTCATATACCTGGATTAATGTTTGTGTGAAATCACCCAATTTTTAACTGTTGACAAATGATTTTAAGACACATAAATAAAACATGGCTATGGGTCGAATTCTGCCTACTGCTGTATAGTTTGCAGCTTCTAATTTAGAGAAGTCTTGGCAGCTCTTTCTGTCCATGGGTCCTGTGCTCATGCTTTAATAAAACCACCTTTTTGCACCAAAAAAAAAAAGAAAGAAAAAGAAAAAAAAAGTCGTAAAGATGAATTTTTTTTCATGTAAATACATTTCTGTAATGGAAATAAACAAACTCCAATTTTTAAAAATTGTAAATATGTTAGTCTTTATTTTTATTTATTTTTTTAAGCGAACTCCATGCCCACTGTGGAGCTTGAAATCACGCCTCTGAGAACAAGAGCAGGTGCTCCACCAACTGAGCCAGCCAGGCTGCCCAACACGCCCCAATTTTTCATTTTTTAGCATATGTTTTATATGTAAACATTTCTTACAAAAGAGTGTTTCTGCACTGGTGCTATAGCATTTTCATGTTGTCTGTACCTATTTTAACACTTTCGTACTGCTCGTAAAGACCATGAACTAATAAAGTTGATGAAGGCGTCAAGTAGAATATGGCAGAGCTGATGTTTGACGTAAATCATTAGCACTTACTCCATCATTTCCCAATGTTTCAGTCCAGATGGTTGAAACGTTAAAAGCCTTGGTGATTAATCACTGAGATTTCTAGAATATAGTCTACAAACTATATAGTTCCTTACTGCTAGTCAGCTAGAGATGATTAAGTCACAATCCCTGCCCTTAGCACATTGACAAACTACTATCAGCATGTGTGACACATGTAGGGGTGCGTGTGTGTCTGTGTGTGAGTGAGAGCGTGGGCTACCCGCTTGCTATTCCCAGTATCATCCAGGGAGCTTCTTAGAAATGTAATATCCCAGGACCTACTGCAAACCTACCAAACCAGAGTTTGTACCTTAACAAGGTCCTCAGGTGATTTGTATGCACACTGACATTTGACAAAAGTTGTAACAAAGAGCTAACTACTGAAGGGAAAGGTCACTATCAGCTGTGGGGCCTCAAGATGTCATAAGAGAAAGTTGAACTTGAGTTAGGAAATGAAAGATGGTAAAGACCAGAGAAATGTCCTTCCTTATGTGGATTCATATAGCACTGAGGACTTTTGATTGGTAGGTGCCCTCAACTCCAGTTCTGGCCACTCCTTTCAGCTACCTACTGAGAACACTTCTCAGCCCTTCTCCCCATGGTTCAGTGCATCAGTCCAAGCCATATTGGTTTAATTTTTGATTCTCAAAAAGGCATCTGGTCAATTGACTTAGCTGGGCTATTGACAGCATCATTAAATGCTTTAAAATGCCACAGAGTGAGGGCGCCTGGGTGGCTCAGTCGGTTAAGCATCTGCCTTCGGCTCAGGTCAGGGTCCTGTGATCGAGTCCCGCATTGGGCTCCCTGTTCAGCAGGGAGTCTGCTTCTCTCTCTGTCCCTCCACCCTGCTTGTGCTCTCTCCCTCTGTCAAATAAAGAAAGAAAATCTTTTTAAAAAATGCCAGTGAATGAATTGTCTGTATCAAGCTTACAGTTACATGAATATATTCTAGACCTATCAAATTTTCAAGTAATGTTAAAACAGCTCTGATATAAATCATGACCTTCAGATTACATTTAAGAGTTGAGCTACACGTGGCTTCCAAAATTATTTCTCTCTTTTATATATATAAAATAAACATAAAATATATGTATGAATGTCATACTAGAATATAAGTTTCATCATGACAAGAACTTTTATCTGTTTTGTTACACCTGATTTTAGTATCCATTATATAGGCATGGAATATTTGTTGAATATAACAATTTTTTTTTACCACAAAATAACACTTATCCTTACCAGGTATGGAGCACTCTACTATTTTCTATCCTGTTTTATTTCAATAAAAAAATGCTGGTTGTGGCCTTTAGTAGGGCCCAAGCTGCAGTGTGCAAATATTGGTCTGTACTATACAGACGTGCACCATGGATGCCGTGAGGGGAGGAAGGGGTGCCCCCAGCTAGAGGCGTTCTGGGTTCCTCTGTCGGACTTCTGTGCAAGATTCCACCAGAAAAAGAACCCAATATTTTAAAAAAAGAGGCTTGAAAACTCCTCAAAATAGGCCGCCAAGTAGAATGAAAGACTAAATACACACAAAGCCAGGGAAGGCCTGGGAGGAAAGACAACGCCTGAGGTTTGACAACTAGCTCCTGAGGTGGGGCCAGGGCCGAGCTCATTGGTTTCAAGTCCCTCATCTTTCCACCTCTGAATGAGATGAAGCGATGACATCCCTAGGCGAAGCTGTGAGATATGAACCGCGCTGATATAAATGACACTGCCTCTACATTCGGGTCATATGTTGAGTTTATGGTTCACCATTTTCAGGTGATACCTTTTGTTTGGGGGAGAGGGGGTTTGTGTTCGTTATAAATTTTGCTCAAATTTGTACCTTGAATATACCTTTAAATATCATATTTACTGCCATTCGTAAATCCTTCCCTGAAGTGTAGGTTAAAATATGTTGTGGACTAGTATCTTTTTATCCTCAGTGGCATAAAGAATACATTTAAGTATTTTCTGAATATTATCAGAAATAACGGCCTACTAGACATTTTTTAAAAGATTTTACGTATTTATTTGTCAGAGAGAGAGTGAGAGCGAGAGCAAGAAAGCACAGAAACAAGGGGAGCAGCAGGGATGGGGAAAAGCAGACTCCCCACTGAGCAGGGAGCCTGCTGTGGGACTCGATCCCAGGACCCTGAGATCATGACCCGAGCCAAAGGCAGACGCCTAACTGACTGAGCCACCCAGGTGTCCCAGCCTACTAGACATTTTAGATCTGGATAAAAAAATATCAGAATATCATATTACTTGGCTTTGGTTATTGTTTTAATAAACCAATCAACATTGCTTGGTACCACTTGTTCAGGAAGCTCCCATAATTTTTAGGAGAGAGAAACGTGTGCTGATCAGTATCATCTCCTTGTTTTGTCTCTTTCTTGCTCTCTCTGGGGATTTCCACAGAAGCCTTCTCTGTTGACAAGGGGAGAAGTGAAATAACGTTTTAGCAAGAAAGTAATCAATTGCAAGTTTTGATTCTTAAAAAAATTGGGTATCATAAGAATTGGACATCTCTAGCTTGTTCTTCCTTGAGGTCCTAGCCCTTGTGCGTAGAACACATTTTTCCCAGCTCCGTCCTTGGTTTCCTACCATTCTTCAAATGTCACCTCCTTGGAGATAACCTTCCCTGAGCACTTCCCTGAGGTAATTGTTTCGCACCATTACCAGTCCCAGATCAGTGTCTTCTCCAAACTGCTCGTTCTGGCATTGACTTGGCTCACTCCCCCACTAGACTAGAAGCTGCATGAGGGCAGGCTTCCCCTCTCTATCCTCAGTGCCTGAAATATGTCTGGCATATAGCATGCACTCAGTAATATTTGGAATGAATGAACGAACTTGTGTAAGGTTGCTGGCATAGTTGATGTTTCTGATAATGTTCTGCAGGTCGCGTTTGTTGAACAGCAACACTCTCTTCAACAGCATCAGCTCCTGTTCAGGCGACTCCACAGTCAGAAGTGGTTTCTCTTTTAAAGGACTGTTTCTAGATCAGTTGCTTAAAACTCAAGATGAATTTTCCCATGAAATCACTGTTTTCATAGTGATTCTTTCAGTACATTCTTGTTACCCAGAATGTATAGAACTATGACTGGCAGTAGTCTCGAGCCCCAAGTCCCAGCTTGAGTCCAAGTTGCTGAGTTGGAATTGTTTCTGGACCAAACTGGTGGCTCTGAGACCTGAACTCTGAGTCCCTACAACCTGTAATTTTATCAGAGTTTTAACTCTTTCTGAGTTTTGGAAGGAGCAGAAAGGCAGAGGAAGGAAAGTGGGGGTTGGTTGGAGGCTTGGGGACTGAACAGGTAGCAGGAGAGAGCATTGCCAACATCAGAGGAGGAAGAGAAAGGAGCAATCTTGCAGAGATTGGGGGTGAGTTCAAGTTCTGCTTGCTCCCCCACTGCGGATGATAATGGGATCAGGTGCCAGAGGAGGGCCGTGGGTACAAAGACCTGGCAGCAGGAGAAGACTAGAAGGAGTGTCAGTGACAGGGGAGAGAGGGCCCCATCATTATGAACAACCATGTCTTCAGCATTTTCCAGGTATTTTGCATCTGCCACTTCACTGAATTCTCAAAACAGGGTTTTAGGCAGTTACATTTTCATCCCTTTTACCAATAAAGAAACTGGAGATCAGAGATGTTAAGGAATATGCCCGTGGTTGCCATTTAGTGGCAGAGCTGGATATGAAACCAGGTCCCACAGGACTTTAAAACCCGTTCTCTTAACTGCTTCATGACTCACTCTCCCCCCGCCCCTCTTCAAAGAGTGGCATAGACAGAGGCAAAAACAAACAGCAGTATAGCAAAGTTTTATTGATTTGGGAACCAGTTAGATGTGTCATAGTCTTTCAATTTTATGATTGTTGTCTCTTGGTTTGACTTCCCCCCACAAGCTTTATTAAGGTATAATTGACAAATAAAAGTCGTATACATTTAAAGTGTGCCATGTGATGATTTTATACAGAGAGACAGAGAGAGGGGGAGAGAGTCAAGCTAATTAACACATCTGTCGCCTCATAGTTACCATCCTTGCGTCTGTATGTGGTGAGGACACGGCAGATCTATCTACTCTCCTCACAATTTTCAAGTATACAATACAGTGGTATGAACTGTAGTCACCATGCTGTATAATAGATTCTCAGAACTCATTCATTTAATAACTGAAAATCTGTATCCTTTTATCAACATCTCCCCAGTCCCCCCACCCCTTAGTCCCTGGCAACCACCATTCTGCTGTTGGCTTCTGTGAGTTCTCCTTGTTCAGATTCTACACGTTAAGTGAGATCGCACAGTATTTGTCTTTCTGAGTCTGGCTTATTTCACTCAGCATAATGTCCTCCAGGTTTATTCATGCAGTTGCAAATGATAGGATTTCCTTCTTTTTGTGGCTGAATAATATTCCATTGTGTGTGTGTGTACATATATCACATTTTTAATCCCTTTATCCGTTGGCAGACACTCAGGTATGTCCATATCTTGGCTGTTGTAAATACTGCTGCCATGAACAAGGGAGTGTAGATATCGCCGAGATACTGATTTCACTTCCTTTGGATATATACCCAGAAGTGGTAGTACTGGATCACATAATCATTTTAATTTTAATTTTTGGAGGAAACTTCATACTGTTTTCCATAGCGGCTGCACCCATTTACATTCCCATCAACAGCACACACATGTTCTGTGTTTTTCTAAACCCTCACCAACACTTGCGCTCTCTTGTCTTTTTCATAACAGCTTCTTGGGTTGACTTTTTAAAAACAATTTTTCTGTTTCTTTTGCATTCTCTCATGCTCTCACACATCCATTTCGTATACATATATCCAGGCTGGAGAAAGGTGGGATGGAAGCGTCTCACTGCTGGGACAGAGAGGGAAATGGGAATGGTGCTTGTCACCTCCCGCTGCTCACTGCTCATATTGCTCCTGGACAAAGCTGTTCTTTACTCCTGGGTTTACTTCGGCCTTGTCCTCAATAGAGATGATACCCTGTCAGAATTTCTAAGTGGTCAAAAGGGGACTGATGGGTCTCTTTTCAATTCTATAAGTCACTCTAGAAACTTTTAAAAGCACATCTGTGGTGGATACAGCAGGCCAGGCAAAGATGAAGAAGACATGGATCCTTGTTTCAGGAGCCTTAAGAAGAGGTGGAAATATTCATACCTGAACTACAATGAGTGCAAAAAATTAATAGAGTTCAATGGAAGGAAATCTTTTCAATTAAAAAGCAATGCAAATTTCTTGTAAACAGTCAAAAATCTAAAATATTAAAAAATTAAATACCCTCTTTATCCTATCCCATCATCATCATTACTAGTAAATACGATTATCCAGTTTAAGGTCCATCCTTCTAGGACTTTTTCTATGAATTTACAAGCATGTCTATATATACCTAAGCAGCATTTCTCTTTTATTTTCTCCCTTCTTCCCACTAAAATTAGATCATATTATACTCAGTATTTTGCAATTTACTTTTTCCTTTTACCCTATTTATATGTCGAAATTCTTTTCTTGACTTATGCCACAATCTACTTAGCTGTTTTTACTGGCTATAAAATATTCTAACACATACCTGCAATATAATTTTAACATTTCTCTATTGGTGAGCATTTACATTGTTTCTCTTTTTTGCAAGTCCTAACAGTGCCACATGAACATTCTTTTATGTACAAGTATATTTTTATGGGTTGGAATTTTGAAGGGAAGTTGCTGTGTTATGGTGTTTAAAAAGGTTTTCTAGAGACTCTTAAAATGCCCTCTGCACAAGACCACGATAATGTACAGAATGAGTAAATCTGGTTGCAAGGAATCAGAGAAAAGTTGATTGATACGGGCCATGAGTGATGAGTGGGAATTCCACAGGCAGAGCTGGGGAAGGGAAGGGTCAACGAAGGAACAGCATGAGGAAAAGGAACAGAGACAGCAGAGCCCCCAGCCGACACGTACAAAGGGAAGTAGGAGAGTTTGGAGGATGAAGTGTTGGGGGACTAGAGGAAGATGAGGCTAGAAAGCATGTGTAAATGAGTCTAAACTTATTCTTCAGACTCTGGGAAAACAGTAAGGCCTTTTGTTGTAGTGAGTGTCATAATTAGATCAAATCTGTCTTTATTCAAGAGTTTGTCCTTTACCATGGACATTAGTCACTTTTCTGCTGTCTACAACTATCATACTGGGTTTGAAATGTTGCTCTTCTGTTCCATTTTTAATTTCTATTAGTCATCCAAAACAAAACTCAGTACTGTTTTTTTAACTAACTAGAAAGTATAGGACCAGTGTGCCCTTTTGTACCAGCAAAAGCTGAAACAACTTTATTTCCTTTATTTTTGTTATAAGTTTCTAAAGAATATGGATTTCTCCTCTGGCTACTTATTTACTTATGGAGACAAAGAGAATTTTTGAAACAATGCCTTATTATTCTTACTAGATTTAGGATGAAATGAGTATATTTTTGTATAGTGGGGTATAGTGGGGTAAACTGGATTATAGCAAACCCCTTCAATGTTAAAGTCACTTGCTTGTTCTTCTTGTAGCTTTTGGACAAGGAAGAAAGGGGTTTGTATCTAGAGATTGGCATCCCCAGTATGCAAGTCCTTTGGCATTGGCTCAGCAGTAGACATTCTGAGACCTTCCAGTGATTTCTCTGCTATAAGGTCTTCTAAGCACCAATAGTCTTTTTCCAAATACTTCAAAAAATAAGGGAGTCGGGGAACATAGTTCATTTCCAAAGAGCTGGGATAATTTGGAGAAATCCTAAGGACAATTTCTTTAGGTTACACTTACTAGAGTTATATTCTTCTGCCATGAGAACTCCTGACGTAAAGGGTGGTGGGTAGAGCTGGAAAATTATCATTGTAATAACCATGAGAGTTGGGGGGGGAGGGTAGGAGTTGACTTTTTTGCAGTAACTTAACCAGCACCCCCAGACAGCATTATTACATTTTTATTCAATGATATAGTTATTTATATAACAGACATTCTCATGTCAGATAGGAAACTTCTTGAGCGCAGGCCGTGTGTGGCATCTGTCTTTGTGTGTCCTACACAGCCTGGCACTGTGTCTTGCATGTTGGAGAAACCCAAAAAATATTTGTTGAATGGATGACTGACTGACTAAGTGAATGGAATAAAAACTACGTTGGGCTTTTCATCGATTCCATCAATTCATATGCTATCGCATTTGTTTCCTCTCTAGGCTAATTTCCTTCTTGGAGAACGGAAGAGTCTAAGAAGTGGCTAAGAGATAGGCACTGTGGTTGATGGGCTTTTGTGCTGTGTTGTTGCTGTTGTTCTGACTTCACAAGCACACTGCACCTTAATGAGATGACTGCCAGGATATTCACCTCTAATGTTTTGGAAAACAATGTACCTGATACCGCAGTCCCCATTTATGGAAATGCACACATGCAAATGTGGAAAAGTATAACTTCATTGAACTAAATCTGTTTTATCACAATCAAATGATTGAGGTAATAAAGGGCCAAAGAAAGAGAATGCCTAATGTTAATGGCCACAACCTGTGAGTGGACCATTCTCTGGCCGCTGCTGGTTCAGGACCGGTAATTGCAGCAGGTCTAGACATAGGAACAGATGCAAAGTAGAGCTTTATTATACCAGACATTTGCCCTACTACGATACAGTCTAATTGCCCAGAAAATGCATTTCTACATGAATTATTCTTAATTTGATTTGAATAGGCCAATTGTTGTGTTTCATGAAACTTTATCAAATAATAACACAGAGCATTAAATTTAAGAATAGTTTCTCTTCGGTGCCAGTGCTTTTGAAAAAGCAAATGAAGTCCTCAAAGTTCAAAATTATGTAAACTTTTCAAATGCGTAGGACGTTTGCTTGGCGATGCCTTTAGATCTGTGGACACCACTGTCACCTGCCTGGCTTTCTAATTTCGCAAACCCAGCCCTTCAGGTAGTTGCTTTTGTTCCATCTGCATTGGTCTTCTTTGAAAGTAAAGAAAAAAAAAATCACATTCCTTTATTGAACTTCAAAGTTCTTTGAAAGCAAAATTTGTTTGTAAAAAATAGAGCATCTCTTTCAATTCATTCACTTCTTCCAAAACTGGTTGGTAAAGTTAAATCCTTTACCATTTCAATTCTAGAAGATTTTTTAAAACTTTCCTAAGCATTACATGTGAATGGTTTTTCTGAAGGAAATGTGACCCGTATAACCAGTTCTCTTTCTCTGATTTTTTAAGGTCCATTAGAAGTGAGTAATTCTGTGTGTCTGTAACTTTATGCCAGTATTTTTAAGAAATTCAATTCAATTTTTTTTTCCTGCCGGCAGTGAATTTTAAAAGTCTTAAACATGCCCAAACATCTCAGAGGATTTAAAGAAAATTATAATAGTAACCAGTTTCTCCCCCCTCCCTAAAAAAATAGAGCACACTACTGAAATTATTTAAATTGACTGAACCTTTTAAGCAAGTAAACACATTTTAACTAGGTTTTTTTCCCAATCCCTCCATTCATGCCAACTATAGAAATTAGCCTTCACTCTTCCCTCACTTACACATGGATACACACGCTTGCATGGACACAAGAAAAATTTCTTTTCTCCTGTCAGCATTCCTCCTTAACAATGGTTAGATTAGTGGCATGAAGGCGGCCGCAGAGAAAGGACATTCAGGCCAGAAGGCTCCCCACAGGCACAGCTGGTAGGGGTTAATGGCGGCTGAACCTCCCAGCCAGGGCCTTTTCTCTATTGTGTGTTCAACTCCTGGGAAGGAGGGAGACTTGTGACAGCCTCTGGGGTGCAGTGGATCAGAGGTAGAGCAACTGGGTCACAGAAGCAGTGTTCCAGGGGAAGCAGAGTTTCGGACTGCAGGAAAAATGAAGTCTGCCACACAAATGGCCGTGCCTCTCTGCACACAGCCGCTGTGGGGAAAATGCAGAGCATTGTTTCGTAACACGGCTTATAGCCTTTTAATTCATATCGTATCCGTGCAAGAACCATCGGGCAGGGACGTTGAATTATTCATATTGGAAAGTGGCTGAAATTTGAGTCAAACCCGTGCACGTATGGCTAATGTATGTTATTAAAGTTTGTGTGTTAATATCTGAGAGTTCTAGTTTCCACATGGTATAAATGCTCCCAAGCTCAGACACAATGGTCGGGGGTGGGGAGGTGGGGGTAGGNGTAGGGGGATGGGGGGAAGTTGGGGGCCTCTTGATAAATAGCAGGTTGAAATTTAAGGAGAGAGTGATGAATACATGTGCGTTTCCAGATAGAGTAGGTGGGCTTGAACACATGCCATGGCGTGGGGAGTGGCAGCGAAGGAGACCCAGGCTACTAATTTATCTTTCGAACTAAAACCAGGACAAAGCGATAACAACAACCAGTAATGTCAAAACAATTCTAGACATTGGATCTCCTTAATAGATTCTTATATTTAAACTCGATAAATGAGGCTTCACAGGCAAAACATGGCTTTTACAGACAAGCCAGATTTCTTGGAGAAGGAGAGCTTTATAACTTTGAGGAACACTTATCTGTTAGTGCCACGGACGTGGGTTTTGTCACAAAACACGATCCCATGGCCCCAGGCCTGGCAAATCGAAGGTCCATGATAAATATTTGTGGCATAAATGAGGACCCCACAGCCACGGGAATTGGCTCCTCTGTTCATTTTAGCTTAAGAGGTCTACTTGTTTGTAAATCAGAGTAAGGCCCAAGGAGGATGCTTTTTATATTGCTGAAGCGAATTTGTTTCTTTTCAGAATAGCTGAACATCTCTACCAAAGGGTGTTAAAACAATTCACTTCCAAATTAACATTGCCCTAATTTCTTTTCAATAAACCTGGCCTGAAGAGCTGTCTAATTGGAGACCCGGGTTTTGGCCACATCTAGGCACTGGATGCTAGAGGCATCCTTATTCTAATGCTTTTGGCTTGCTTTATCTAATTTAAAATTTTAATGCCACTTGACGAAAATTTGCCCTCTACTCGAGTTTGTTTTGACTTATTGTACTCTGGGAAAAGGAAGCAGAGGGCTGGAGAACTGATTAGGGCCCTCAGACTCCACCTGCAGCAACATTTAATACTTCCTACCTCAAGTCACAATCGTTTTTTGGGAAACAATACAGCCCAATGAGCTCATTCAAGTGGGTCTCTTTATGTTGCAACAGGGGAGGGAAAGCAAATGAGTCAAAGCCCCGGGTGTTACAACAACACTTTCAGGCAGACTGAAGAGGGTTCTGCTTTACTGAACCTTCCTGTGTCTTCTTGGGAAAAGATTGGCATTCGGAAGGCACAAAGCTCCCAGGGACTCCCAGTCACGAACCATCAACAGGGTGACCACCTTATTACAATTGCCATCATGAACGCCTAGAACCTGCTAGAGGATTTGTACCCATGCACTAATTTGGGGCAGCTGGAGTTCAGTCGGCAGCCCGGAGTAGCATGACTATTTTAATATGCCAGAATCTGCTTCTGTGGGGGGACGATATTACACGTCAGTGTTATTTGCAAAATTCACAGGTGTCAAACACCGGGAGCTGTTTGATTCACAAATATTCATTTTCTCCCTATCATTCTGTTATAAGCATTGAGGATTATCCTATGATTTTGTCAAAATCCAGAAGAATAAGGAAGCTTTTCTAGTATACACAGGAAGGCAGTGGAAACACCAAAAATGCACCCCTGAATGCATCCATGCTCCCCTAGAAAAAGTTCCTCCCTCTCCAGAAAGCACTGCATTTTCTTTCCTTTCTGCCTTTATTTGGGAGTAAGGGTGTGGCAAATGTAGTCAGAAGGGGGTCTGCTTCTATTATCACTGTCAACCCAGGAATCATAAAAATTAAAGTCCATTCTTTTTTAAAACTCTGGTTTGTTTGACCCAAAACTTGAAAGTCCAAGTGTGTGTGTGTGTGTGTGTGTGTACCCTTAGATTTCTTTTTCATTTGAAAGAGGGAAAACAAGTCACAGCTGGACAGAGACTTTTCTCCCCTGCCAAGTTTCAACTCATATTGCATTTTTATGACTGTGTTCTTAGAAATCCCAGAAAATAAGACTAATACCACTTTCTTACAGTCGAGCTTGCAGGTGCTGGTGTAATAAAGATACATTTGCATTCCTTGTTTTTATGAATAAAAGAGAAGGTGAGACTAGGGGAGTTTGTTGACCTTATTGCCCTGGTATGTGTGTTAAGTGTACAAAGATACAAAGAAATATTAAATTAAGAACTCAGAAAGAATTGATTCAAATGACAGCCTCGCACATTACGGAGGCTTTGCATTTAATAAACTCCTGATCTCCCTGGGGTGAAGCAATTGATTCAAATAGTTTGTTGTCACATTTTTTAAAATGTAGGTAATTCCATTTTCAAAAACAAATTTAACAGAAGATGCTGTTTACAAAATCGCAGTGCTGTTTTTCAACTACTCGTTCCAAGATGGTGTGATTCGACTACCCAGGCCGTGCTAGGGAAAGGGTTAAGCTTTTCTGACTTTCAGATACAATGAAATTATGACAGGAAGAAAATTGTGCCATTTTAGCATGAAAATGCTTGTACAAATACTGTCGTTCCTTCCTTCTTACTTTCTTTATAATGCCTCAGCGATAGCTAAGATGACAGACATTTGACAGGTATCTGTAAGCATACGGCCCAGGCAGCTCATTAAAGTTTTTCTTTCTATGCATCAGCTTTCACAAAGGCAAAAACCCATTAGCATTGACTATTTTGCAGATTAGAAGAATTAAGGGCTTCAAACGTTGGCTTATACCAAGCAATGTCATTTGTGAAGTGATGTTTGCTTTATTATTTCCCTTTCTCTCCCTCTGAAACCAGACTGACATGACTTTAGCTCAACGTAGGGCGTAATGTGCAAACCAAAGGACTGGCTCATCGATGAAAAGAAACACATTCCCTTTTATACATGACTGGAATGGCAAAAAGGGGAGACTTTACATGTACTATTTAGGCTCATTAGAGGACTGATTATGATAGTTCTCTGGTGTAATCTTTAATCGACTTTGACACTAGATTTGCCCCGTTACAAATCCTGTCATGCAAATTAAGTCATTTGTGTTGTTTGATATGGAAAGATCTGCTATGAAATGAAAGATTAGCTCACAGATGAGGCACAAGAGACCGCTGCCCTCGTGCACTGTGCAACTGATTACAGGGATGAGAGCGTCCATTTCTCCACCGCTCTTCACGTTTAGGAAAGGAGATTAAATTAACATGACTTTAGGTCCTCCTGCATGAAGATAGTCAAAAGAGATGTTCATGTTTTCATAGCTTTTATTCTTGGACTCTACCAGACAGGTGCTCTGAAGGCGGAGAACTGATGCCGAGTTATTTTAACCTGATTTCCATCGGGTGGGATTGTGTGCGTGTACGTTCACGGATGAAATTCCTTTTCTGTACAGGTGATTGGTGGTGACTGACTAATGGGCAGCGTGACAAACCAGGTGGAAGCTCCAGACGCCCCGGCAAACTGCAATTTCATTTGGGCCCCCAACTCCCATCGCACCTTCTGTTTTAAATGTTGGATGGCCATACCTGCAGGTTTTTGACTTAATTGATTGTAAAGTGGAGAAGGCAGTGACTTGTAAGACTTCAGGAGAGGTTTTACAGGAAGGCTGGTGTGAAAAATGAAATCTTGTAAATGAAATGATAACATAAACATAACTTCAGAAGCTGGACTCTTAAGATTTCTATAATTTAACATTGCTAGGTATCTTTGGCCTTGAAAATACAAAGTAAATATTAGCAAGAGGTGGGGAGAAGAAACTAGATTTAATTCAAAGGGCATCATCCTGTAAGTATATCACAGAATACACCAGTTCAGGGCTTTTTTTTTTTTTTTCCATTCAAAAATCTCTTCAGATTTATAACAAGAAGTTCACCACATTCAGACCAAATCTGACATGGCTGGTAAGCAAAGACATCTACCCAGAGAAGAGTGTTCTGTGAGTTGGAAGTGGGCATTAAGAATGGTTGACATGAAGGGGGCTTCTGGGTGGCTCAGTTGGTTAAGCAGCTGACTCCTGATTTCAGCTCAGTCATCATCTCGGGGTCCTGGGGTGGAGCCCCACATAGGCCTCTGAGCTCAGTCTGCTTGTCTCTCTCTCCCTCAGCCCCTTCCCCAGCTCATGCATGTGCTCACTCTCTCTGAAATAAATAAATCTTAAAAAAAAAATGTTGACATGAGGAAAATCTTAAGTGACATTATCCCGATGGGCACAGAGAAACTCTACAAATAAAGTTTGATTTGCGGTGTATAATGGTCACTTAGCATTACTGTATTCAAAGACCAGAAGTAAAAGTTGAACTCATTCTTTCCTCCTATGATGCTTCTGCCAAAACTGATCAACAAGCTCATTCTTCCTGAGACCAATTTAGGACATTTAAAGAAAGGGCTACTCTCCCATATATGTTGATAGTTTTGTGATTGTCATTGACGAAGAATTATTTTAGGTTACATTAGATTTTTGGGAAGGTAGGAAAGTAAGCTATGTAAATGAAAGATTTTAAAAAACTAAATGTTACAACCTAAGCCATAGTAAGTATTTGGCCAGTTTAAACTTTTTTTAAAAAAGTGCCACACCTTTAAAATAGAAATTAAAAGTTACCAAGTTACTAAGCATAATTTTGCTTCACTGAAAATTATTACAACAACAAAAAAGTGGTACCATCAAGAGGGGCCAAGGCAAATATAATCCAGTTGTCCTTACCTTCAGTTATTTCCTACTTATAATCTATGGCTTCCATCCAATTTCTTTTCACAAAGAGTTTGTAAAAAAAAAAAAAAAGGTGCCAAGATATGATGATAGAGTTGCTGTGAGGTGAAAGGTCAAATGCAGTAGAAAGTCAGCTGACTGGGAAGTATGTAGGTGCTGTGTGTTTCAGGCACCAGATAAATATTCTGTGTAATTCGGGGGCTGTCATGGAAGGCACCTTTGATTGAATACTAATGTAAATAGTCATTTAAAATTCCTTTTAAATGATCATAACACAAGTGAGAGTGGCCTCCAGCAGCTTCATCCGTGTATCTTCTTTTGGAACATTTTTAATAGGCATGCTTTGTCTTTTGAATGAGTCACACACCTCTGTTTTGATTAACTTTGATCAGATTTGGAGATTTCGGTTCTCTTGTAGCTAGGTAGAGAATTAGCCATTTAGATATCAGCAAGGGATTTTAATGGATGAGTAACATGTAGGTTTTCCTTGGCAGTACCTGGGAGGAAACTAGTCTGTGATAAAATTTCACTAAAGATTGGAGGAAGTTTTCACCATTTTCCATACTCACCTCACCAAGGTGTAAGAAATAGCCACAAATATTTGATTCCTGTTGATGTTCATGAAAGGCCTAAGCATATATCTTTTTTTAATGTTTTTTTATTATATTGTGTTAGTCACCATACAGTACAACCTGGTTTTTGATGTAAAGTTCGATGATTCATTAGTTGCTTATAACACCCAGTGCACCATGCAATACGTGCCCTCCTTATTACCCATCACCAGCCTATCCCATTCCCCCACTCCCCTCCCATCTGAAGCCCTCAGTTTGTTTCTCAGAGTCCATAGTCTCTCATGCTTCATTCCCCCTACTGATTACCCCCCTTTCTTTATCCCTTTCTTCCCCTACCGATCTTCCTAGTTCTTATGTTCCATAGATGAGAGAAATCATATAATTGTCTTTCTCTGCTTGACTTATTTCACTTAGCATTATCTCCTCCAGTGCCATCCGTGTTGCAGGAAATGTTGAGAACTCGTTCTTTTTGATAGTTGAGTAATATTCCATTATATATATGGACCACAACTTCTTAATCCAGTCATCTGGTGAAGGTCATCTCAGTTCCTTCCACGATTTAGCTATTGTGGACAATGCTAGGCATATATCTTTTAAATATTTTATTTTTAAGTAATCTCTACATCCAACGTGGGGCTCAAACTCACAACTCTGAGATCAAGAGTCAGGTGGTCTACTGACTGAGCCAGCCAGGTGCCCCCAGGCACATTTTTAATAGTGTGAATTTGTATGAAATCATTCAAGTACAGAGGGACAGATCCTAAAAAAAAATAGATAAAAGAAGAAAAATTAAAATGAGTTCTGCATAATAAAAAAAAGTTGAAAAATCTGTAAGTAAAAAAAATGATTAAATACTGTTGCTTTTGTTACCAATGCACTGACATTTATGTGACTGAGACGTCCCGCAGTTTATGCACAATGTTTCATTCATAAGACATAATCCTTGCTATTGAGGTAGTACTTTTAATTTAATTTTGTTGCACAGTAAGCTAAATTGTTGCTATTCCTCAACTATCCCCTTGGCTTGGGGACCTAGACTCCCACATTTGTTGTTTAGGGGCTACCGATGGGCAGTATCAAAGGGCGTGCTGGCACTCTCAGGGCAGAGCTTCTCAAACTGGAGCCTGTGTTAGAATCACCAGGAGGTGGGCTGCCTGGGTGGCTCAGTCGGTTGAACATCTGACTTGTGATTTCAGCTCAGGTCATGATCTTGTGGGTCATGGGATCGAGCCCCACCTTGGGCTTCATGCTTAGCTGGGAGTCTGCTTGAGATTTTCTCCCTCTCCTTCTGCTCCTCCCCCTACTCACTCTCTCTCTCTCTCATAAATAAGTAAATCTTAAAAAAAAAAAAAAAACAGAATCACTAGGAGAGCTTGTTAAAACATACATTTCAGGGGTGCCTGAGTGCCTCAGTTGTTAAGTGTCTGCCTTCGGCTCAGGACGTGATCCCGGAGTCCTGCGATCGAGCCCCACATCAGGCTCCTCCGGTGGGAGCCTGCTTCTTCCTCTCCCACTCTCCCTGCTTGTGTTCCCTCTCTCGCTGGCTGTCTCTCTCTCTGTCAAATAAATAAATAAAATCTTTAAAGAAATAAATAAAAAATAAATAAAATAAAACATACATTTTGGAGCTCACCTGCAAACTTTCTCATTCAGTTATAGGGAGTGAGATTTTGCATTTCTAACAAGTTGGTTGATGCTGATGATACTGGTCTAGGGACTACACTTTGTAAACCATTGAGATAGGGTATCATCAAGATTAATGAGGGCAGGAGATTTCCACATGGGAAAATCTCTGAGCCCAAGGGAGAAAAGAAAAATTAATTGCTAACTGACTTCCTTTAACGTTCCCTTTCTATCTTTTCCTTTTTAATGTAGGGGATATCCAACTTTAGTTCTCAGAATATATTTTTCAATTTTTATTGATATTCTAATGTATTTTTCCATAGAGGAATATAATATCTAGGACATCATAAGTCCTTAATAAATATTTTTGACTGTGTTTTGACACATAATGGTTTTGATACGTAGGATTATGTGGTGCTGTTGATTAGGAAATTTTAAACACCTAATCTCCATCATTTTGTGGCAAAATATATTTGGAATTCTGTTGGACACCACGAACGTCTGAAGGTGTGGTGTGGTGGTGATGGGCTCTGTTTCCAGCAAGAGCAAATGAGACATCACTCTGAGGGAAAAAGTCAGGAGCTAGTACGCCTTGATTGGAATCTTATCTCAGTGATACAGCTTTGTGAGCTTTTGGGGATGTTACTCTGACTTTTTTGAGCCTCAGTTTTCTCATCGGTAGGGTGGGGTGAAAATAGTATCTCTGAGTTTAGTGAAGGTTAAATGGGTTGTTGAGTGTGAAGAGCTTACTAATTGTAAATGTTAGGTGCCTGGCACAGAAGTTAAGTGCTCCAAAATGTTGACTGCTACTAAAATGATAATGATATAGACACGAAAAACTTGTAAGAATACACTTTTATGGCCTGTAAATGTCCTTAAATTTTTAAGCTTAAATACAGGAAATATACCAAACCCATTTCTATACAGAGAGCAGCGCTATTGGCATTTCAAAAATGTACCTCCAGCCATCTTGCACCTGTCATCTTGTCCCTGTCACTGTTTCCAGCCTAATGCTAAAGTCCTCTTGCCTGTCCCTTTCCATGCGTTTATCTCTGAAAATTCTGATATCCACATTAATGACCTTTCAAATGCCCATGATTCCTTGTTCCTTGATTTCTTAAGATTTGACAAGTATAGCCATCCACCACCAGCAGCAAATCTTTTTCCTTGCTCTCCTTGATATCTGCTCCATGTCCAAAATTCAAAATTCTGAATCCTAAAAAAATCCTGTTTGACCTCTTATACTTATGAATCCCCCGTACTCCTGTCTTCTCTCATGCTTTCATTGTGACCCACTCCTCCTCTGTCCATGCTTAGAGAAGGGTGGGCCTGGTAATCAGGGGTCAGATCACAGAGGGGCTCCTGTGCTTTACCAGGGAGACATATGATCTGACTTGCTAGATCCTATCACAGTTAGAAAGAACACTCTGGCCTCAAGACTGGTTGCAGGGACACCACTTGGGTGTCATTGCACGTGTCCAGGCAGGAAATGGTTACGGTCTGAACCAAGGCAGAGACTGACTCAGACGCTGGGTTTCCCTCCTCTCTTCCCATGCCGAACTCTGTCATCATGCCAACCCTGGTTTTGCTAAACCTTTTTAAGGTCTTAAAACTATACATAACCTTTGAGTCAATAATTTTACATCTTGGAATTTAACAGAGAGAAGTCCTTAAAGATAGGTGTATAAAAATGAAATATGACTATAAAAATATTTATAAATAGCTTAATTGTCCACTAATAGAAGATTAAGTACATTTTGCTACAATATTCGGTGCTCTCTGAGCCAACCATTAAAATGATCATGAAACTGACTTTTAGACCCTAATCCCCAAATAGTAAACTGAGTTAATTTGTGAGGATTCTCAAACCAACTTTCTTCTCAGCACCTGGTATTTTTCTCTCTCATAAATTGATTCTCCACCCTTTTGAGATCCTCAATGTCAGGATATCGGCATTGGCCTGAAAACATCTCTTGCCATCTTAATTTTCCTACTGCAGTTTTCCTGAAAGGCTGCCTTACTTTGGGAGACTTGCTTTAGGAGTACCAAATCACCAGTCTCCTACTAGGCTTGGGCAAGCAGAACATTTTCTTCCATGTGTTAATTAATTACTGTAAAGGCAAGAGTTTTAATTTTGGCTCTGCAGCTGGTCATACCAGACTTGCGGTTATGGAAGTATTTTCCAGTACATTTAATCAATCATTGACTTAAGGTGAAACACCAAGACTAAACTACACTGTGCATTCATCATTCGTTCACTCCAGATCTTATTGAAGAACATTCTGGGTATGGCACTATAAGGTGAGATGGGGAAGAATCATGTAGCTATTTATGGCCTAGATCCTGTTCTTCAGGGGTTTGTACTCATGTTGTAAGGGAGTCCATAAAAAATACATACAAGAAGAATGTCAAGTGAGAGATTAGCGAGGACAAAAACAGCAGCAGCAGCCCGAATAACAGTAAATAACATTTGTATAGAATATTTGACAGTGTACAATTTATATTCACATACATGAGAGTGCTCTCGTAAGGCGGGTGTGACCAAATATGTATCACCAAATCCATATATATATGAAGTGTTCAAGAGAGAAGGAAAGTACCTTGGGCTGGAGTAATCTGCCTGAGAAACAGCATTTGAGTTAGAATGTGAAGGGGGCTAGAACTCAAATAGGTATATAGGAAGAAAGACCATTCTGGTGGGCTGGAAATTGGCCTGGAGATTTCAGGCTGTGAAGAGGAGGGGGTGAGGGTCAGGAAGAGGTGATGGAACATGAGAATGTAGCAGATTGTGGAGCTCTTGAGGGCCAAGCTAAGGAATTTATGAATAAGGGAACATAATGTTAAAATTAATAGTTTGGAAGAGTAGTCTCACAATGGAAGGTAAAAGGGACAGATGCAGGGACTAGAAGGGACATCAGATATATAGCATTGAGATGCTAAGCACCTGAATTATGACACTTGTCTATTCCTGGTTAAGAAGGCATTCAAAAATTATTATTTCTCCTGGTTTGTAGGTAGACGGGGCTCAGCTGGGCAGTTCTCTCTTGGGATTGCTCAAAGAATTACAGGCACCTGTTGGCCAGGGCTTCAGTCATCTTGAAGGCTTGACTGAGCTGGACATTCAAGATGTTTCACTGTCAAGGCTGCCAAATGATGCTAGCTGTCATCTGGGAACTTCGCTTGACTGGAGCACTTAAATATGGCCTCTCCACATGGCTTGGGCTTCTCCCAGAGTGGCAGCTGGACTCTTGAGAGAGCTGCAAGTCTTCTTATGACCTGGCTTCAAAAGCCCTACAATGGTGCTTCTATTGAAATCTGCCTAGATTCAAGGAGAGGGGAATTGGACTCTATCTCTCAATGGAGGTATTGTTCCAAAATTTGTAGGCATATTTAATTTGCCACAGTCACTGCAAAAATGTAAAATAGGCATTACCTGGAAGTAACTTGCTCACCAAATGTAGGGAAGGATATACTTAGAGGGTTGGGCTAAGGTCACTAAAAGATTTTCTGCTTGATTATCAAGGAGAAGAGCTGTCCCACCACCTGTTCTTGCCTTAGCTCAATGCCTACTCAATGTGTGTAAGTGCTGCTTCTTTGCCTCTGTGCCCTAAGAGAAAAGACTGGAACAGAATCATTTTTCCTTGTTTTTCCAGTGCTCAATTCAGATCTTGGTGTATAATAGGCATTCAAAAAATATTAGCTAAACAAATGCATGGATGAGTCATTATCAGGAATAGGTTAAGGCAGGAGGAATGGCTGACTTGGAAGGGGAAGGTAATCTCTAATGTTAAATATATTAAAGTTTAAGAGCAAAGGATATCTGGAAATTGCCTGCCATTGCTGAAAATATAGAACTGGGCTTCAGAAAGATGCAAGTAATGACACAGATTTGCCTGTACAAAGCTGCTCATGGTCAGGCTGTTTGATTCTCCAAGGGACAGCTGTAGCAGAAGCTTATAAAGGATAGAGGCTTAGCCAACAGCTGTTAGTCCAGAAATGGGAGAAAGAATACAGTCAGAGGATGGTGAATTCCTACCTCTAACGGTGAGGAGGGCCTTATGAGCAAGATCATAATACATGTGGAAAGCCAATATTTGTCACCTTTGATTCTGGAATCTTGAATTGATTCCTCTTTCCAAGTGCTCGTATACTTTGATCTAGGAATATTAGGAGATTCTCCCAAAGAAATCTTTCAAACAGCCTAAGAATTATATAAGCAAAAAATTTCCTTATAGAATTACCTATAATAAAAAGCCAAATTTTTAAACTAATATTTTTATCAAAAATATTTAGTGTGGAACTTTCTATACTATTTTATTCAAAACATTATTAAATGTCATCTTATTTACACAGAAATTTAACATGTATTCACTTCATCTCTCACTTTGCTCCCCATACACTTTGCATTTCAAGATTTCAAGGTAAAAAATCATTCTAGATCAGTGAGTAGAAATCCCCAAATCCTTGTTCCTGCTTTTGCACCTGAGCTCCAGTGGGTCATTTAGCTTGGATGGGCCTTAGTCTCTTATCCATACAATGATGAGAGGTGCTAGGAATTTAAGTCCTTTCCAGATTTAAAATTCTTTAATTTTATAGATCTGAAGTCAAAAACTTGGAGTCTCTTGTCTTTATTTATATAGTTAGGGGAAGAGAAATTTCCCCAAAATGTAGCCTTGGTAGAGTGAGTGGTCATAAGGGTTGGATTCAGCTCTTCTTTGTGGTGACCGTAAATGAAGGATTGTTGATAATAAGCATTAGGTCTTATTTTGTACCAGCTGATAAAAACCACTTTTTTGGTCCTGCCATATACTTCTTCTGATACCCACTATACCTAGGCAGTCCAGGGCCCTCTCCTCAAACAGTTGGCTGGGAGCTTGATTTTCAGGAACCTAAGGCTAATACTCATGGAGGGTTTTGACTACCTGACCAGCATTTCAAACTTCCAAGAAAAATGCTACAATGCCAAGGACAATGTACAGAAACACTTACCAAATATATAGGGTGATGAATGAATTATAAATAATAATAAGGCATAAATATAATCAAATAAGAGTTATTTTTCAGCCACATGAAATTTTCTAGAATATGTTAGACTATCTGACCATTCTTGTGAAACCAGAATGTTATAAAAATGTTATCCTACAAAAAAACAGAGCAGTGTCTTTGAAAATCAAGCATTTATTGCCCAGGTAACCTTAAAAGTTTTGAAAAGATATGGCTCAAAGCCACCTCAGAAACAAATATACCCAGATATATACCTAAAGGCAAAATACATGTTTGGAAAATTAAGGTATTCCAGGTTATTGTGATAGTATAGGCAAAATGGAGTGTCATGAATCAAATTTGCCCTCGACTCAATTTAATATAAAATCTTAGAGGAAAAAATTGATACATAATTTAAATTGCACTTTAGTATAATTCTGTAATGATGATGATAAGTATGGTATGACAAGAAGTACAGTTGCAAAAGATTAGGAGACCTAGCATAGAGGCCTAGTATATTGCTCCTGGAACGTAGCAACAAATATTTGACCCAAAAAATGGTATTTGAAAGAATAGACTACTAAGGTGATTTAGTCTACTTGGCATTCAATAAACTATACTTAGGCATATTTAGGGCAAACTAGACCTTAGAATGTGTCGATATTTTTGAGACATTTGGAAGAGATGTATACAATTTAAAAGATTGGACTGGATCAAAATACCACAATTTAGTCAAAATTCAGATTAAAGAATAACTACAATCTACATTTAAGTATATTATTCATACGAAGTTTATAAACTATGAAAAAATGAATTCCACGAATAACATAAATATTAAGCCCAAGTCACAAATATAAAATGCTGTCAGTAAAAATCAAATGGTTCTCATTATGTGATACGTGTCATGTTCAGGTCTGTGTTCACTGATATTCTTTCATTCAATTCCCGTAACGGTCCTTTGAAGTAAGAGCACGTACCCCTACTTTCAAATGAGCAAACTGAGTCTTGGAGGCTTGCCTCTAACCTCACAGCTGAAGTCATCACTTGAACTTGATGTCTGCCTAATTCCAAGGCTCGTGATCATAATCACTGTGCCCTTCAAACAGCATGGAATAAATAACCACAAATAGAAATGATGGAGACGGGGACTTGTAAGGGTGAGCTGCTTTTATTTGTTCAAGGGAGTGGGTATCATCAAGTATAATTGAATCATCTTTTGTAAAGAAATCAGTATGATTGAAAGAAATCGTGCACATAGTATGTCTCATTTACTACACAAAATAAGCTATCATGGGTAGTGAATGAAGAGAAATCCTCCTGGTAAGGAGCTGTGCCTGGTAATAATTTCCAGATGCAATATATTATATCAACTGTAGTTTATATAAATGCAGGGCTTTAAGAGTCCATATTTTCCATGTTTCGTTACTCAGTACTTGCAGTTATAAATAGGTAGCTCTGAAAGGTACATTTAGGGGAAAATGCAGGCTTGTGATCCAGTAGCTGCTATACCTTTCAGGCAAATGCATTTTTCTAAAGGACCTGCTAAAGCTTTTTGAAGTGATCCCATCTTCTCATACGGGCACATTATTACATGCAGTTACTTTATGTTTATAAGTCTCGGTGCTTCTTGCCCCTTCAAAATCTGCATCTGATCTGAATTATGTCTCCCCTTTCCACCCTGGAACCCTGCTCCCTCCTCAAGGCAAGAGGTAGGTGTTGGGGGGGGGGAAGGGGTAAAAGTGAGATAAGCATTTTGCACCAAAGTCTCCTTCAAATCTCCCCTATAAATCTGTGAGACCTCCCCCAGAAAGAATCCTAAAAAGCATATGAGGGAGGGGAGAAAAATGTGCAGTTCAACTATAGCATCCCAAGTAGAGCATCCAGAATTTTTAAATTATCAGAAGAGCACCAACTTTTTTGCTTCCACAATTAAAATAACATGAAAAGAAGAATGAAGGACCAGAGTCATTAGATGCCCCTTTTAAAAAATAATGACTTGCATTGTCTTTGTCTCCTTTCTCCAGTGTATCCTTCTGCCTTGTGACTTGATGATGATCAGTTGAAAAACACCGACAGGAGGCTTTTCATAGGGGGTGACTCATTACCAAAGAGAGCCCCATCCTGCTGCTCTCAGCCTCCTTAGCATTGCAAACTAGGCTGCTTGTGGCTGCGGGCTCCGACCGTGACCCAACTCACGCGCCTGCACCTCCGGGGTCTCCCTTTTCCTCCCTCCTCACTAGCAAACACTTACAGATTCCTCCCTAACACTGGGCCAAAAGTTCCTCAATTTGGGGAGACTGGAGGGAAACTTCCTTCTAATTCGGAAGCCCGAGTCCTGTAGGTACAGTGGCTCTAAGCTTTGCTGCTGAGTTTCCAAGGAAACCATTGCTATTTGTGACTCTGTTTGGAGCTCAAGAAGTAATTCTTACCTGCTTTGGCAAGACTGACAGTGTCATGACAGCTTCGAGAGGCTGTCGTTTCCACAACGAGAGATTCTGTAAATCGATTATTAATGAAGCGCTGCCGTATTTTAAGTGACTCCGTTCTCTGAGGGAGCGTGTTTATATTTAATTATTGAAATGTGAACTGTGCCATGGCAAAGGAGCACGAAAGTCGGCTATTATCCCCCCCAAATGGTTCAAAAATCAATCTTCATTCCAAAACCCATAATAAAAAAATAAAAAAATAGCAATTTATTGAGAAAAACTAAAGACATCCTGTGTCAGAAAAGCTATCATTAGTTGTGCTAAAACTAATATGTACATATTTTTAAAGAGAGATGTGCGTAATTATGCAAAAGAATTTTAAGTACTTAGTGAATGGAGGACCCACTGAATTGTCACTATCATTGGTAGTTTGACATTTGCCCTGCTTCTGCCTGTCACACCAACCGTGGAGGCAGCTGTTATTAGAGATGTGCATGAATAGTAAGAAAAAAAATCCACCCAGGGCTACCATGCTTCCATGCTTTCTTGAGTGTGATCAGCTTGTGCTAACAACGTTTTGACCTCTTCTGGCCCCAAGAATTTCGCCTATAGGGCTGCTTCTGAAATTCTGTGAGTGCGGAGGGGCATTGAGTAGCAGATGAGAGAGTGGGGGGGACCAGAGAACCTTCTGACTTGACAGTAGTAGCCCTAGCATTTCTGTATTCAAGGGCCCGGGGCAGCAATCTCAATGGCAGAAGAGTGAAGCGTGTAAAGTAGCGGCACATCGCATTTTACATAAAGGTGAGAAAACACCAGTTGTCTTGAGCAAAGGATGGATGGGTGCTGTCCAAGCCTATGAGAAGGCTAACTCCACTTCGCAACGCATCCTCCATGCTGTCACAGGCTCTTCACACTTGGTTCTGAAGTTTTGGGAGAACGGCGGGGCCACTGAAGTCTCGTAAGTGGTGTGTGATGTGATCAGATCCGTGTTTCAGAGAGAAGAGCAGGAGAAGACATACCAGTGTTGTCCCAGGAAGAGAGAATAATGGCTTGAACTCAGTTCTAGTGGAATCAGGAGGGCAAAGGTTACAGCAGTACTCAGAATTGTCATTCACTACGAGAGGCCTTTTAAATGCCTCGTTTTATTTATGCTTCTGAACAGTACTGTGTGATAGTATAGTCATGCCCATTCTAAAGGGTCTTAGAGATGTGAAGTTAGTGACACGAGTAATATAGAGCTAGTAGGTGGGGGAGCGGCAAACTGAGGTGTGCCTTAGTTTAAAGCCATCATGTTTCAACAGGTAAGAGGCAGATAGCACTAGATAAGTAAGCCACTGTTAGCATGTAATGGACAGGTAATCCAGGCTGACTCTGAGCTTTCTAGCTAGTTTATAGGTGGATGATGCTGCTGCTTAGAGACAGAAAAAAAAAGAAGAGTAACAACATATTTCAAAGGAATATAGTCTTTTATTTTAAGTCAGTGCAGAATGTGCATAGAGAAGTTAGCAGAATGTGCTGAGGGAGATTGGAAACTCCACTCTGGAGATGAGGTTTAGAGATATCTTGAGGTTACAGGTAAAGTGGGAGCCATGGGAGCCAAAAAAAAAAAAAGCACCCACTGATATTAGGGAGAAGAAGAGGAGAGGAGAACTGAGGACAGAATCTTGGGAAAGTCTGTTTGTACTTTGGAAGCAACTGGGTGGTTTATAAGAAGTATAGCTGCCCTGAATTTTCCCGCAGATCAATTAAATCAGAATATCCAAGGTGGGTCCCAGGTATGGGCCATTTATAAAGCTCCATGATGACTGTAATGTGTAACATAGTCTGAAACTATGGCCACTCTGAATGCAGAGTGGCTGAGGTCTGTGCACCACCAGTGGAGGGGAGCAGCTTGTCACAGCTGAAAGAAGTCTAGGAAGACGAAATCCCAAAAGAGGCTACTTACAGGCACGATTTTAATGGGATTGTGGAAGAGGAAGGCAACTGCCTGGATAAATGACTGGAATGGAAGCAGGGAGTGTGGCTTTTCCTTTCAAGGATTTAGATGGCAAATCAAAGTAGAGATTAAAGAATATCTGTGAATGGGGTGGGGGTGTGGCATGGCTGGGAATGACCTCAGAAGGTTTACAGTCTGTGTGGAGCAATCCAATGGAGTTGGAAAGACAAAGGAAGATCGAAGAGAGAAGAAACCTATTGAGATCCTGGAGGAGATGAGTGTGTGAGAATTGAGAGTCAAGAGTACAAGAGGGTATGGGAATTGAGAGTCAAGAAAAGTAGGAGGCACCTTCTTCTCTAATAAAATGAAAATAAGTAAGGGTGGATTGAGATGGAGGGAAGATAAGTTTGGAGCTCATACCTGTCTTTATTTTTGTGAAGGTAGAAGGCTATTGGTTTTTCCTTTCCTATAGAGATGCGCCCAGAGGTCTCCCAGCACAGTCCAAGTTGGGCTGGGTCATTTAGTAGAGATTTGGGGCACCCCCAGCCTCATGGCTGTGGTATTTCCAACTGAGGGCAAATTGCTCAAATCAAGTTTAAAAGAATCAAGGGCTTAAAGCCAAGAAGTCTAGATAGAAATAGGAAACTGAGGTATAGCACTGAAATAGCTTGAGAAGAGACCTTATTAAATAAGTGGTCAAAGTGGACCTGGCAAAGGGCAGCCAGGCTAGAGGAATCCAGGGTCAGGTTCCCACAGTAACTGTTGGTGCCCACTGAGTCTATAGATCAATTTGAGGAATATTTCCATCTCACAAGTATTAAGTCTTTCACTCCATTGAGAATTATTGAGGTGATTCACTTCCCTTGCTTTCAAGATCCTTTTTCTGCTTTTGTTTCTTACAGTATGATCATGCTATATCTAGGTGTGGATCTTTTTGAGTCTATCATACTTGGAATTGATTGAACTTCATAAATGTGGGGATTAATGTTTTCATCAAATTTTAGAAGTTTGGACAACTATTTTTTGAAATATTCTTTCTGCTCCTTTCTTTCTTTCCTTCCCTGGGACTTTTGTTATGCATATATTGGCACACTTGATGGTGTCCTACAGTGCTTTGAAGCACTGTTCATTTTTCCTGATTCTTTTTTCTTTCCAATTCTCAAATGCGATCATCTAAATTGACCTATCTTCAAGTTTGCTAATTCTTTCTCTTGTCCGTCCACTCAAATATGCTATGAAATTCCTCTAGTACCTTTTCATTACACTTATTATACTTCTCAGCTCCAGAACTGTACTTGTCTCTATTTCATAATTTCTATTTTTTTATTGATATTCTGTATTTGGTGAGGCATCATTCTCCTATTTCTTTAGTTTTTTAGGTATGTTTCCTTTAGTTCATTGAACATAATCAAGACAGTACATTTAAGTTCTTTTATCTAGTAAGACCAATGTTTGGACTTCCTCATAGTCTCTATTGAATGGGCCATTCTTTTGTGTTTCTTTACATGTCTCATGATTTTTTAAAATCAATAATTGGACATTTTAAGTAATATGATGTGACAACTCTGGAAATTAGATTTTTCAATCTCCCCTGGGTTTATTGTTGTTGCTGTTTATCATTGTTGCTATTGCTAAATGTTTTTGTAAGTCTCTGAAGTAATTTGGTGAAGACTGTATCTTTGTTATGTGAGGCTATGAAGTCTGCTTAGTTAGCTTAGAGGTCAGCTAACAGTTAGAGATTTCCTTAAATGCTTAGAATGAATAAGTGTCCCAGCTTTGGCCCTGACGTTCTATGTTCGTGTTGGAGTGCACCTTAAGTATTTAGGCAGGCAGTTTACAACTCTGCCTTAGCTTTCACTTCCTACTTGTGCAGAGCCTCATAGTGAGAGTTTAGGGCCTTCTCGAGTCTTTTCTGAGCATGCACAAAGTTCTGGGCATGCTCTCAGTCCTATGCATATGCTTGAGCTTCTGGATTCTCAGATATATGTGACATCTTTTCAGATCTCATGTTCATCAAATTTCCAGATGTTCCTTTTAAGTTTTTTGGCTAGCTTCTTTTTGGCCCCAACTGTTACTGCTACCTAAGGCAGCTTTGATGTTACAACATCACCATTTGTTGCTTTCAACAAATACCTCCAGAGAAAAGTCCTGTTTGCACCAGATGAGCTCTGAGTCAGTTCAAATAAAGACAAGCCCTACAAGTGGAACTGCCAAGGAGGTCAAATAATGGTGATTCTCTAGTAATGGATTTGGAGGAACTCCAACCCCATTCTGCCCATGCCTGTGGCTTCTAGGCTGAGAGTTTTCATTGTGATTGCATTTGATGGTTTTCAAAGCTACCATAGAGCTGAGGAGGGGGAAATGAAAATAGCACAAGTTCAAAAGCCACAAAACAACCTGCTCTTACCAAGATTTCACCCTTTTTTTCTTTAACAAATGTTTCCTGACTGAAATTAAGGCTTTGGTTTATTTCAAGTTCAGAAAAAGCTTATTTTGACAATTTTTGCCAACATTCTCATTGCTTTTATGGAGAAGAGCGTTTTTAGAGGTCTTGATTCCATCTTTCCTGCTGGCATCACTTTCTTATGACTTGGGCAATCTGGATAAACCCTCTAAGAAACAAAACTCAAAATTAAATATTTTGGATTCAATAACCAAAAAAATGGTTAGGAGAAGCTTGATGAATGGTTTCATGAGTGAGCTGTTGAAATGGAGTGAAAGCTGGTGTTTATGTGGCAGAGAGGTCAAAGAATGTGACTGAATCCATCCACCTCAGCCTTTATTCTCTTATATGGTCTGGGGGAAAGAGTGATAAGTTGACCTAGCCAGAACAAGCCAGACCCATCGTTACTATGGAGATCCCTAGGTCTTGATATATAGTGAAAATTCCCATTTGTATCTACAAGGATGTTAAGAGACAAAAAAGTAAGCCATGTATACCCTGAGAAACTACAGTTCAGAATCCTGGAAAGAACTAGTCAAAACCCTAAATTTCAAGGCCCACAGAAACAACTAGGATAAGGGATACAGGAGTTAAGTAGGGACCAGAGAATGCTAGTTTAGGTCAGAAATAGGGACTAGGAGATTAGCTGGGGAGGGCAAGTGACAGAAAAAGGCTCCAACATGATTCCAAGGTTGGTAGGACCTGGTAGGCTGTGTTGAACTGATGAGGCAAAGGAAGCTTTGAGGCCTGGGGTGGAAGAAGAGACTGTAGTATGGGGATCAGTCTTGCCTGCAGCACTAGAGAGGGATGAGACTGTTGGGAAGTGGGCCAGGCCGGCAGCATGATCCCAGAACCCACAGAAAGGCCACAGCTAAAACTCAGTGTTGGAAAGGAGATGGAATATCAAGCCAAGGAGGAAAAGGTACTTTTTTATATTCTTACCACACAAATAGAAAGTTGTTCTCTGTGTGGTAGGAGCAGGAGAGGTGGTTCTCTTTCTTTTTTGCCAAAAGCCCCACCAAAATCTTCTCATCGTCTAACTGAATGGAGCCATGAATCGGTGAGAAATGCACAGTGAGGCAAAGTTGAGCACAGAATTAAGGACAGCAAACTGCCCTCATTGAATCCATTATAAGCCCTTCTCAGTTACCCGCAGCATATTCAGATGGTTAGCCTCTGGCTTCCTCAATTGATATTGCTCAAAGAACTTAAGTTAATTTTCATATTAGCCAGAGAATGAGGCTGATGAGGCTAATTTTAGAGGCAAAAATGAACTTCACGGATAAATTTTGAATTAATCATAGCTTGAGATTATCTTGTTATGACATTTTTTAAGATCATATCAATGTTTATTGAGTTCTTTGCATATGGTAGGGTGCAAGGTAGGACCTGGGGAGGGAGATAAAGATAATTCAAGGAACTGATTTCAGTGGTGAGGGAGAGGAAGAGCAAATAGTCAATAGCCAGCTAAAATACAAAGGAAAAAAACCCCAAAAGTGTTAAAAAGAGATAAGTAATGAACTGTTGGAAAAAGTGGAAATACGAAGGAAGAAACAGTTAAACTTGACATTTTCACATAAAAGGTAGCGAGCAAAAGATATGGGCATTGATAGTTTAAAAGGGAAGAATTTTGATAGGCAAGTATTCTGCTTCCATCAGAAACTAACTTCTATAAAGTGAGAACGTGTATTATTTCTTATTTCACGCATCACCCGTTAACATGTGTACAGGCTCATCCCCCATATAATAATAAAAATTAAGAATATAATACTTCCTTTAAAAAAGTAGAGCTATTGGAGTTTTTACTTTCAAATAAGTTCCATCAATCATAAGCAGAGTAGAATTTTAGGGGACGTTCTAAATGAATTATAAATATTTCCCTGTTGTTTATTACAATCAAGTTTTAACTACCCATCAAATTTATTGGCGTGTCTGTAAAATGGTGTTCTTTCTCTCTTTTAATGTAACCTTTTGTTTTACAAAAGGTTCTGAAGAGACAAGCTACAAGCTGGGGAAAGTATTTGTAAGCCACATAACTGACAAAGGACTCCAATCTAGAATATTTAAAGAATTTTCAAGCTCAACAGAGGGTGGGGTTGGGGGGGGAAGCAAACAAAAAAACAGCCAGTCCAATTAGAAAATGGGGCAAAGATGGGAATGGATATTTCACAAAAGAGGATATACATATAGCTAATAAGCACATGAAAATATATTCAACATCACTAGCTATTAGGGAAACACAAATTAAGAGCTGATGTGATATCCCTACATAGTTATTAGAACAGCTAAAATAAAAAAAATTGTGACAATACCAAAAGCTGGTGAGTATGTGAAGAAACTCAATCACTCATATTGCTGGTGGGAATGTAAACTGCTGTACACTCTGGGAAACAATGTGGCAGTTTCTTAAAAAGTCTAAGCACGTACTTACAATACAACCAAACAATCACACTCCTGGGCATTTATCCCAGAGAATCTAAACTTATGTCCACACAAAAATATGTACGTGGATGTTTGTAGCAGCTTTATTTATAATTGCCAGAACTGGAAATCATTCAAATGTCCTTCAGTGGGAGAATGGTTAAACACTCTGTGATACATCCATGTGATGGAACACTACTCAACGTTAAAAAGAAACAAACTATTGATATATGGAACTACTTGGATGACTCTCAAGGGAATCATCCCGAGTGGGAAAAAAAAATCTGAAAAGGTTACATACTGTGTTTCAATTATATAACATTCTCAAGATGACAAAATTAAGAACTAGAGAACAGATTAGTGATGGGGAGAGGTTAGGGATGGCATGGGGGGACTCGGGGAGAAAGCAGAGGGTTGGGATCTGACCACAAAGGAGTAGCAAGGAGGATCTTTGTGGTGATGGAAGAATTCTGTATATATTCCGTTTGTGGTGGAGGTGACATGAATCTACGCAGAGGCTGAAATTGCATGGAATTGCACACACAAGCACATACACTCAAATGAGTGCGTGTAAAACTGGTGAAACTTGAACAAGGCCTGTTGATTGTACCGATGTCAGTTTTCTCGTGTTGATGTTTTACCATAATTATGTAAGATGCTATATAAGATATAACCTTGGGGGGACCTGAGTGACCGGTACAGGGGAACTCTCTGCACTATTTTTGCAACTTCCTGTGCATCTATCACTATTTCAACATATAGAGTAAAAAATATTGAGACCAGTAGTTTGGTAACTATGTCTTTTTGTCTTCAGGCCCCCCGGGGAGATGAAGGTATAAGGCAGGTATCACGCCACAAGAGCATTTTGCTTTTTGTCATATCTAATTGCTTAAACCATGTCATGAATTGCTCAATTGACAAAAGGGCTAAAATCAAGATCTCATTGCTGGTTGTGTGAGACCAATAGGAAGGTCGTGTTTTCAAATGTTGTTAACTTGAAAACATTAATTAAAAAAAAAAAGATCTTCCACGTACTCTATTGATGGAAATATTTATTTCAAGTTAAACTGTTGAAAGCGGTGGCAGGTGCATGGGCGTTTGCTAGAGCATCCCTTGTATTCTCATTATGAGCATTTTAAAACCCAACAGCCATGATAACTGAAAGGCACTGGACCAGAAGCTGGATTCCCAAACCCACAAGTTTCAAAGTCCATCCTAAGAGGTTCTGGTCTGAGGTCCTCTAAATCTGGAATTGAGAAAGTGTCCTGAGTGGATTCTGATAAGCAGCCAAGTTTGGCAACTCCTAGACTGGGGAACACTGAAGTCCTCCTTCTAGATAGAAGATGATGAGATGTCTTAGAATCCATGTGTAAGAATTGATTTTTGACTCGGATTTCCTCATGAAGAAACAGGGTTCCTACAAGATGGCGTTTGTGTGACCCATCCAGATTTATTTTATTTTCCTCCCCTGCTGACGCGTGTGTCTCAGCCGTGACTTTTCACCTCATTTCCGCCAGCGCACTTATTGCTCGGTAAGAACCGATGTGCTGTTATCCTTCTCTGTGGTTCTTTTCTTACTCTTACCTCAGGGTATGGACTTCTGGGTGACTCTTTGTAATTCATTCGTTTGCATTGCGATCACTAAACAGTTGTGTTTTTATGACCTAGTTTGCATCTCTCGTCAGTGAGAAAATATATTTTAATTAAAGGGTCTACACTAATTCTGCAAGTTACTCTAGCAGGGGATGGTTCGAATCTTTTCAAATAGTGGTTGGGTTATCGTAAAGGACTCTTGAGTTGGAGCGCCCAGTTGTTTTGGAACATGGTGGTTTGGATAATGACCTCGCAGGCAGTGGGAAAAGGCCATGACCTGGAATCCCTGTTATTGGAAGACGGGGCAATGACTCAGAGGCCCTTATATTTTTTAAATATTTTTTATATTTCACCTTTTACATTTCATCACCTATTCTTTCCTCCTCTTTCTTCCAAGCTCCCTGTTCTTTCTCCTTTTTCTCCACAAGCCCGATATTTATCCCGTTTGGGCTTTCAGATGCCTGCCAACTAAATCTTAATAAGGTCTCACCTGAAGACGATATCTAATAATGTTAAGTACATGACTCCATCCAGAGGTGTCTGCATTTACAAGAGATGCTGCTGTGGGCTGCCCCTGGGTTGGAGGAGGGAGAGAGAACGTCTGCTTTGATTGCCCCCCCCACCCCCCACTCCCGCCTCCTTTCCAATTTTTGCTCCGCTACTGGTATCTTAAAAGGTCAAGGATGTGTTGAGCCGCAGCAACCTCTAGGAAGTGAGGGATCGCTAACACCCTTGCATTTATCCCTCTGATAAAAGTGAATAAATTTACCAACTGGCTGGCTCAGTCAGTAGAGCAGATGACTCTTGATGGGGTGGTGAGCTTGAGCCCCACAATGGGTGTAGAGTTTACTTTTTAAAAAAGTGAATACATTTAAAGAGGTATATTTTCTCAGAAATGTTGAGGATGACTGAATCCACAGAATGGGATAAAGATATATATCTCCATTTTCTATACTGTTAACAAAACTGCAATTTTATTCAAGAAGCTACAAAAGCTATTTGGTGGAATTTCCCCTACTAGTGCTAAGAATTTAATAGAAATCCCTCAACAGTATGAATGAGGGAATAGCCTTGGTTCTAGTTCAGTCCAGAATCTTCTTTTATCCCATTTTCCAGATCTATGCCGATCCTTTTCTGTGTGACCCATGCCATTCTTGTCCCATTACAGTCTGTGTTCGAATGTTATTTTCTGGTATCTGAACTATTATCCTCAAGCTTAAAAATAACACAACTCTATGCCAAGTACTTCCCAAATGTGGTCTCTTTAACCCTTAAATAAATCAAATGAGGTTGTTTTATACATTTATATTTTCATACATCTTATAGGTGCTGAGGTACAGAATGTGTAATAGTTTACTCCATGTAATAGTATTTAAGCTAGAATTCCAACCGAGTTCTATGTTACGTTAAAAATTTGTCTAAAATAGACAATAGATTGCATGTATTAAATATGTGTGTAGTAAATACAAAGTTAATGAACATAATATATATGCTTAATAATAAGTCAAACATTATAAAACCATCATTCAACCTAGGAGCTGAACACTAAGAATGCTGTTAAAAGAGTTTGTGTTCTTAAACCATTTCCCTAGGATGCCTCCTTTTATGAATGTGTTCAGTATTCTCTTTAAGAGAAAATGTTAATCGATTTCCAGACTTATGCTTGGGCCTGTAGCTCTTTCTCTCTTCCTTCCTCTGAGTTTCCATGTTTCTGAGTTTGCATGTTTTGTCTATGGTCCATCTCTGACTCAGGATGGTAGTTTGGCAGTAACTTAGTGACTGAGTTTTGAAAAAACAAAGACTCCATTGGGCTGAGGCATTAATTCCATGATGCTGCTTTGGCAGCTAGGAACAATATATTCCCTGACAGGTTAGTGTCATATCCCTCCAGTTGCCATCTTATCCACTACTCCCTTATAGATAACGCAGAATTCCCCTCTTGCACTCATAATCCCTTAGTCCTGGATTTTACCATCCTCAATGTCCTTGGAAATTTGCTTGTTTTGGCTTGTTTGGCATGCCCAGTCATCAGTGGTCCATAGACGTTCAGTGTTTCTACCTGCTGTTCTTTCCTTAGATGTTTCATTCAACTCCAGCCATCAAGATCCAAGGCAGCAAGCTTGTTAAGTGATTAAACTCATTTTCTTCATTTGCTGTGGCGCCAGATTTCTAGCTTCTTTATAAAAACTAGCTCAGTCATGTGGCAGGTTCAACTAGAGATTCCAGATGCAGATCATTTTCTCCACCATAAATTATCTCAGTCTTACTCAGAGTTCAAACCGTAAAGTTGGCAGAAAACAAATTTTTTTGTAACTTGCCCTATTATTGTGGCCTGTAAAATGAAAGGATTAAAAAAAAGCAAAAACTCAGTGATTTTTATTCCTCATATGTAGGCAGACAATATAGCTTCTTTTCATAAATTGAAAAGAAATTTTTCTAACGGCATTTTTCTATATCAACCTTCAAAGTACCAGGCCAGTTTTCCAAAAGAGACTATACGTGGAACGTTTTGATTTTTTAGTTTTTCTGAATCTTTTGCTTAGTCTTCAGGTACTCATTTTTCTAATTTTAACAGCCAATTATGTTTGTAATGATTGAGATTCTATATATTAAGAAAAGACCTGGCACTAAATGTATGCATTTAAAGAAAAAATGGCCAATTCATAAGTAGGATAATAATTTGATATTTGTGAAGTGCCAGCTCAATCTATTAATATGAGACTTCTACAATGATCACTGAACTGTTCTTTGTAATTTTAGAAAATGGCATAAAAGGGGGCCTTGCTAAATTTCACAATTAAAGTTCAAGAGTGGAAAAAGCATTTTGTATAAGTGATTGTTTAGCTACCTGTTCCTCAGTATTGACAGAAGTACTGGAATTATGAGTCTTCACTTTCAAACTGAATATCCTATTTAAATATCAAATTACCAAGCAATGAATATTTATGCTATCGAGTCCTACATGCCATAGGCATTCATTTATTTATCGAATGAATGAAGTTGTGTGATCACCTGGAAGATATTTTGAAAGGAAAACAGAGAGTTAGGATAAACATTAAGGAAGTGATTTTACATTATGTATGTTAAAAGAAATATGACAGTATGTAGAGAAAATGTCATTAATGCCTTCCCATTTGTTCTGGTTGCCATTGCTGCATAATAAAACACCTTAAAACACAGTGGCTGAAAACAACAATTCATCCTTTATTTTGCTCGCAAATCTGCTATTGGGGTGAGGACAGCCTCTCTCCTGTGCATGGTTTAAAGTTAGTGGCTCTCCTGGGGGCTGGAGGACCTACTTGCAAGAAGGCTCCTTCACAAAGCTAGCGAATGTGTGCCAACTTTTGGTACCTATATGGGCCTCACCCTGTAGACATCTCTGTGGGCTGCTTGGTCTTCCTCACAACATGGTGGCTGGGCTGTAAGAGACATAAAGCAGAAGTTGTCAGTTTCCTAAAGCCCAAGCCTACATAAGTGCACAGTGTCACTTCTTCTGTATCCTACTGGTTGAGAAGCCACAGAGCCTGGTTCAAGGCAAAGGGACATAGACTGCATGTCTAGAAGGAAGGAATGTCAAAGAACCTGCAGACATGTCTGAAAACTGCCATAGCATTGCATTAAAATGAAACCCAAGCCCCCTTCCTCAGCCCTGAGGCGTTACAGGTTGGTAAACTTTTTCTGTGAAAGCCAGGTAGTATATATTTGAGGCTCGGTAGGTAGGACAATCTCTACTCAACCCTGCTGTTGTGGTGAGAAAATCCTACATGATACGTAAACAAATGGGCATGTCTGTATTCCAGTCAAATTGTAGTGATCAAAACATATGGCAAGCCAGATTTAGTCCATGGGCCATTGTTTGCTGTCCCTGCCATGTATAACTCTTGCTTCCCCTTACTTTTCCACCCCCCCACCCCACCCCCAGCCAGCTTACTAAGCTCCAAACACACAGCTTCCTCTTAGCCCCTCCACGGCAAAAATCTTATTTTCCTTTGGCGCCTGTGTGCACCGTATTCTTGATAGCATTTGCTGTGACCTCGATGTTACTTCCTCAGCAAATTCTTTATTAATTGTACCTTATAGACCTCCTCTGGCTATTCTCCATGATAATTCTCTATTTCCTTAAGAGCATCTTGCATCTTATAATTAATATATGTATTTGTTTTCTTCAGCATCCCACCAAAACTTGAACATCTACTGTGATCTAGTTGTGTTCTAGACACTGGTGTTAAATTGATCATGGCTGACAAAGCTCCTGTCCTTATGGGATAAGCATTCTTTATGGAGAGACAAACAATAAACAAGGAGGCGAATAAATAAGAGAATATCAGATAGTACTTAGTGCCGTCCAGAAAATAAAACAGGGCAATGAAAGACAGGTGAGGGAAGTTCTCAGTGAAAAGGGACATTTGAGCTGAACACTAAACTGTAAGGAGACAGCCAGGCAAAGACTTGGAAGAAGATATTTTCATGCAAGGAGAAAAGTCCCTGGGGCGTGTGGGGTGGAGGTGGGTGGGTGGAGCTTGGCAGGACCCGAGAAGCATCGAGAAACCAATATGGCTGGAGCACGGTGAGGGAAAGGATGCTAAGAGGGAAGGAAGGCAGGGGCGAGATGTTGCAGAATCTCACAGGTCAAAATAAGATGTTTAGGTTTTATTCTACGTGTGTAGGTGCATTAAACTTCAACAAGCCCTTAGGGAGCATGTGCGCTGTCCTGGGCCCTGAGTTAAGTCCTGAGATGTAGTGGTGAACGCACTGTGTCTCCCATTAGACTGTGTGCTTCATGGGGGCAGAGGCTCTTTCTGTTGTCTCGTTTCAGTGGTCCTGGCATTTAGGTGTTCCTGACATTTAAGAAGCACTTGAGAAATATTTGTTGAATAAATTAAGGAATAAATGCATGAATGAGAATATTTTTTGAAATTTCTGGTATTATAAAGGTGTCCTCAAGCTCAAAATTATGGGAACCCTGATGTAAATCTTCATAAGTTCTTTATCACTAAAATATAACTTTTTTTTTTTTTGGAGCTGAGATGGAAAAAAAATGTTGTGAAGGAAGCAATATAATATTTCTTAGAGTAAATAGTTATTCAAGTTGGACAAAGCATAGTGGGAAATTTTCCTGGGTCTTGAGACAAGAGCCCTAGCTCTGAACAAGTCACACCCCCAATTTCTATGTATTTCTTGAATAACATATTATTTTCCTGCTTTGAGCCATGGATACCAGGGACAAGGCAGCTGTAAGACGTTTTAGTGAACATAATACACTGTCACTATAAGAAGTGTTTGCTGTTATAAAACATTGTTTCTCACTTCATTTCACATAATCATAACCCATTAAGCATCTCTGTCTTTGACCTTCAATAAATATCTGAGGACACAAAGAAAGCTACACATGATATAATGGATTTCTCCACTTCCAATTTGTTGGAGGAAAAAAAACTTCCCTTAGGTTCTTTGATTCTCATTTCCATGTCTTTATTTCTAGTGTGGTTACCCTTTTCAAGTACACACTATTTTTATATCCACATTTTAATTCTGTCAGGTCCAACGTAAATGATTACGCAAATGTGGTATTTAATGCGCGGTATTTCTTAGCTACTAGCCAAACTCTCCACATTTCGTGGAACTTTTCCTTTACTCTGTGCATGGTATAGGGAGATCATTCCACAGACTTTTTCAGCCTTCTTTAAAAGAAAAGCCAACTCCCTCTCGTTCCCAAACTCACCATCTTTTCCTTTGGAATTGACTCCTTTTTCCTTTTTCTGCAAATGAAAGTACTTTTGTTCTCTTTCCTGTCATGGTTTTTATTAACATGTGTTTTACAGGCTTGATCAATAGTTTTTGACTGCAGGTGGTTTTGGCCAGCAGGAGACATTTGGCAATGTCTGGAGACATTGATGGTTATCACAACCTGGAAGGATAGGGAGGAGGATATCAGCGTCTAGTGAGTAGGGGCCAGAGATCCTCCCAGATGCACAGAACGGCCATCCACAACGAAGAATGATGTGGCCCCAAATGTCAGTAGGGCCAAGTTTGAGAAACCCTGAGTGCAATTAAGCTCTTGCCTCCATCTTTTTGAACAGATGGATGCTTGGAATTGTTTATAAGCTTTAGAAGCCCTCAGTAATTAAAATCCGTCTTCAGGTTTCCATGCCGTGATGAGCAAATCAGCTCAAAGAAGATCAGTAGGGCTTGGCTCCCTCCACCTCCTACCATGTACGGAAGTCAGATACCTGTCCTAGAGCTTATGAGAAGCAGCCTAAATAGTAGGGCTCTATACCCTTTACACCCTGGGCCATGAGTGGGGTCGCAGTAAGGTGACTGAGCCTCTCATCGCTTCCTCGTAGATGATTAATTATGAGAAAGGTTTCTGCATGAACTCAAAATTTCAGCTGTCTCCCAGAGCAAGTTGTCTGTGCTCAGGAAACATCTCTTTTGATTCAAGTCACCAGAAACTGATTATGCTTAACCCACATATGCTCTGCAGATCAAGCCTTCCCAGGCAGATAAAAGCCATGAAATTTCTAAGTACTGTAAAGTGCAAAAAATTTGGATGGCAAATGCACCAACACCGCCATCAATATCCTCGGGCTTGGGGCTGCTATTAACATCAGGCAGACATACTATGACTTTATTTCCTAAACTACATAGATAGTGCTTAAATGTATGGATTTATTATCACATTTGGCATATTTTATTTATAGCATAAGAAAGGTGAAACATTCTGCAGCATTGCATGTTAAGATTAGGATTTATTGTCCAGGAATCCTTGAACAATTTTATCAAAAGCCCATTTCTAGGTGGTGTTTTTCTGCAATAAATCATATGGCAAGAATCTATCAGTGGACACCAGGAGGAGATAAATGAGTGTAGAGGAAAGAGGGTTATCACAGATTTTTTTCCTGTATCATGACCTGTCATTGGCAAAAATCCATTTATTATGGTTCACAGATGATTTTTTTACCTACTTGCTGTGTTTTCTGTTCGGGGTGTTAGCTAAGATAAAATGAAAACCTGGCAAAGCATAAGCTATCAAAATCCATGAAGGCAGACATAACTTATAGAGCATGAGACACAAAGAGTATCCATTTTTTTCCTCCTCCCATGTACCTGCAACTTTTATGGAGGGGGATATCTTTTTTCAAACTTAAATATTTTAATTTTTAAAGTGACTGCTCCATTCAGGTAGGTAATGTCTGCTCCACTCAGGTGGGTGGTACGATTAATGGGAAAGCAGATCCCATTGCAGACTAAAATTTTTCCCCAGAATGTTCCTTTAGTAGAAAAGCAGTATCTAATAGTTGTTGAGTGGTTGTCAAGCACCCCTGAGTTTTCTGTCTTCTTCTTCTTTTTTTTTTTGCAAACCCTATCTTATTGAATCTGTCATCAGGACTCTGATTTGGAACAAGACCAGGTACATGAAGAACTACATGCTAAATGCCAGGCTGAATACGAGAATAATCTTTGTGAGGTTGTCACCATAACTACAATTGGATTTAGGTTTGATTGAAAGAATTCGATAAAATCTAGTATTTCAGGCTTTTTTTTTTTTTTTTTACAGATTTACTTTTATGCTGCCTTTCCCCCTCAAGTTGTCTGGGCTAAGAAAAAACTTGCAAAATGGTTTCCACCTTTTTAAAATGAAACACTAGCACGTAGTAAACCCCTGCCCCCCGCCCCCGAACACACTAGTGTGTATACATTGAATGAATGCTGTATTTCCACAAGAATACCTACACCAGGTCTGTTTTATTAGAAGGGAGGCTTGGGGGCTCTGATTCCTCCATGACCTGGGATGAAGGGCCTGTCAACTTGAGATAATGCCCCACGACACCCTAAAGAGTCACTTTCTCTACCTCCCTCTACAAGCCTCCAGAGCCACCAAACGGACACTAGCTTGAAGCATAATGTAAATGAGCAATAGAGAATATATGGGTTGATGATAGCTTTCCTGGTGTGACCCAGACCAGGTCCCAGGCCTTCTGATAAGGAATCCAGAGCAGTTGAGATTGCCATCTCCCTTCCTCCTTCCCAGGCAGGTGCAGACAAGCCCCCATCTCAGGGCACGTAAAGCTGCACACCAGCCCTGAACTCACGGACAGAAGCCAATAGCAAAACAGAAGCGAAGGCTTCTTTCCTCTACTTTCTCCAGTACAATCTACCTCTCTGAGATCCTTGATTGGGAGAGATTGGATACAAACTTCTAGTCGCAGTTAAAGTATCAGGGGCTAGATGTGGCAAGTGAGGTATTTGCCTAGGGTGTAAAATTTAAGAGGTGTAGGGATGCTCCAAATCCTAGTCATCAAAAAAATATTTTAGTGACATTTTGAAAAATTAAAATTACTGGAAAAAACTGCAGAAGTACAATATCAATATTTCATTTAAGTTTTTTTAAAGGATTTTATTTTTAAGTAATCTCTAGACCCGCCGTGGGGCTCGATCTCACAACCCAGAGAGCAAGAGTCTCATGCTCTACCAACTGAGCCAGCCAGGTGCCCCATGATATCAATATTTTGAATAAAGACAAGATCAGTATTCTTGCTTTTCCTTTTGCTACAGTGTGGCTCAGCGTGGCAGGGCACAGTATCCATTGAAATAAGTGGAAGAGGGAGTGAAAGGAAGCCAGTGGTTGTCTTTGTGGCTGCAGTGGTTCTACTCTGACAAGCTGGACATCTTACGGAAGCTTCAATTTATTGCATGATGTCAATGCTGCGAAGGGTGGGCTTTGGAGCAGCACAGAGAAATTTATAGAGGGAGTCGATTCACAAGTTCTAGTCCTGGTCTGCCCTCATGGCTGTGCCAACTTGGCAAGTCACTTGACTTCTCTTGTGACAGTCTGATCCGTAAAAGGATGTTGGAGAAAAACGAAGGTTTTATATTGTTTCTGGAAGCTACCGTATCAATGAAAGACATCTACATTAGAGTAAGTGACTTGGTCACTGGATTGAATTTATTCAAGGTTAATCTGAATTATTACTTTTATTCTCCCAATCAAAGCATTTCACTAGATCACCTTTAAAAAAAAAAGATGTATTTATTTATTTGTGAGAGGGGATGAGCAGGGGGGGGGCAGAGAGAGAGGGAGAGAATCCTCAAGCAGACTCCCCACTGAGCACAGAGCCCAAAGCAGGGCGCAATGCCAGGTCCCTGAGATCATGACCTGAGCCAGCTATCTAACCTTCTGAGCCACCCAGGTGCTCCTCATTAGGTCAGCTTTTTAAATCCTTGATCTAAGCACCAGAGAGTCCCCGAAATAAACTCTGAGAGCCAGCAGTAAATTCTCTTCCACTCCTGCCAAGGTTATAGCTACCTTGAGGATCTGTAAAAGACTTCCAAGTTTCTCAGTTCTATGTCTTTAATAAACATTGTGATTGTTTTGGTTCTTAAAATATGCGGTGATAGCAGATGCCTTGTTCTTTTCCGGGTCCATGGTCCCTTCCTGGGGGGGGGCGTCCAGGTAGAACTGAAACTGGGGAGAGTGGTCAGAGACACCAGTCATTACCAGTCTTTGAAATGAAGCCCATAAAAAAAAAAAAGGAAGATTCATGAAGACAGCAGTTTTACATCACATAATCTCAGACTTCTCTTCTTGGCTGTGTTAATCACATTTTACCCTGATATTAGTAATTAGAAATTAGGAATTTCATTTAAATCCCCTGCCCAATAATTATTCCACCTTTTCCTTCAGCATGTTAAGGTACTTCATTTATAGAATCTTAGACACTCGTTCTTCTTTAAATGTTAGCCTCTACTTTGAAAGATGGCGTGTGCCCAGTTTATTGCCATCAACGGGGTATTTTTTGAGAGGAGTACCTAATTATAAATGATAAGCAGTGGAAAGCAGAAGTATTTCATTGCTTTTTGAGATTACAGTGAACTACGAAAACTTGAAACATCATACAAGTAATCACACTTAAGGCATTTGTTGTGCTGATCTCATAGAAGAAAGTCTCATTGTGTGAGTGTGAGTGTGCGTGCGTGTGTATGAGAGAGAGGTCACACCTGTGTGTGAAAATCGAACTTACTTTTCCCTTCTCCCCTACTTCCCCAGAGCTGTGTCCACTGCTGTCCTTTGGCTGTGACCGCTGGTCCCTGTCTTCTCTCTTCTAAGTCTTGTTATCAGTGGAGGCATATCTGAAGCCTTTGCTCGCTGGGTCTGAAAACAGTTAATAATCCACGGAGCTGGTAATCCATGTGGTGTCTGATTGTAGGGCCAATGGGAAGAATTTAAATACTTTAACATCTGAAACACCTTAGTTTGATTGTTATAAAGAGAGTGGCTGCTCGAAACAGAGAAGACTGACTGGACTCCTAACCCATTGCAGGGTGTAAATTAAAGGCTGTCTTTGGCTATTTTAACTTAGTCTAGACATTTTATACAATCATTGTCTCAACAGGGCAGAAGAATAAAAGAAGCTTGCTTCCTTTGCCACATCTTTTTTTTTTCTTACCATCTCTGATATATGGGGGAAGTGAGGAGAGGAAAGGGGAGGCAGAGAGGGAGGGAGAGAGGAAGGGAGAGAGAGAGAAAAGGAGGGAGGGAGAGAGATGCATTTCACTTTTTTATTAGTTTGGAGTATTAACCTGAAAAGAAATATAAGTTACATGGCTGCTTAAAGCATCCCTCAGGTTAATTTATCCAGAAAATCTCCAGTTAGCCATAAAACATTATGAATCCAGAGGCACAAAAAGTTCCCTTTGTTACCAAAGAAATGAAGTTGTGTCCTGGGAGGTAGCAATAGCAAAAAGCATGCTCTTTAAAAATGATGGTTTGACCATTCTGGCCTATGAATTGTTTTTAAGATAAACAAAATTCCAAGCTGAAGAGAAATTCACATACCTAGTTAGAGTTTTCATTGCTTCTACTACCTTCTTGGGCTGATGTTGAAAGGATTAGAATAAAGCTTACCTTCTGTGTGTTTTTGAAACTCCACAGTGATCAGTCTCCGAGAAAAATGCCCTGCTGTATCATATTTCTAACACTTAAAGATCTAATTGGGATATTGTCCTGTACATGCTGTTAGACACTGTAGTGACAAGAAGAGTCCTAGCCCACGTTGGCCGGGAGCCAATACATACCTTCCCCGAACAAAGTGCAGGATAATTAAAGCTCAGCTATGGAGAGAACAGCGCAGACCAGACCTTGCCCAGAAATAGCCATCAGGAAGGAGCTGCCCAGCATGCTCCTTGACCGTCCGGAGCTCCTCGCTACATTCACTTTCCTTTTCTTTTCAGATAGAGGCTGTTTGTTTGTTTGTTGTTTGTTGTTGTTGTTGTTGTTGTTGTTGTTGTTTTTACCATCTGAGGTATTTTCTTCTTTTATTCCTCGCCCCCCTCCCGTTATGGACTACCTTGTGAGAAGTCGTAAATTTAAAAAAAAAAAAAATCTCCCTCAATCAGTTATGTGAAATTACCTGAAGAACACCCTTAGGAGATCAGAGGTAGGGTTTCATATACTGTAAAGGAGGCATTTTAGAAGCTTCATTTCAATGACAAATGGAGAACTAAGAACTAAATAAAATGCAGGGGGTATTTTTACGTCGTTCACAATTCCTATTCAAAAGGCCTTTTTAAATGTGCACCGGCCTTTCACGCAGAGCCACTCAAATGCCCTTGCATAGCGGGTTCTGCAAGTAAATCAGGAAGGCGTCGGGGTTGTGTAAGCCTGCAACCCGACCCCGGGGAAGCGCGGCTCCCTTTCTAGCAGAACCATTTAAAAGATAGTTTTTCTGTTCCTTTTTTTTAAACCACAGTTTTGTGCGAATCATCAAGCAGTGGGAACCTCTGAATAGCTAGTACCCGCCATGAAACCTAAAGGATTTACACTGGGACTTCCAACACGGCGAAAGGGAACAATGCGTATAAATCCCTTTCGCAGTGATGGGGAAATGGGATCCTTAGAAAGCTCCTTCCCTATTCAATGAAACCTGCCAATTTTTTACTCTTAAAATATGATTCCGTCCATAGGGCAACTTCAGAATAGTGTCTCCACATTTCTTTAGACCATGTGTAAATCAAGGGCTGTTCAGCAGTTAACCGCGGATAAATCATCCGTATTTTCTTCCTTCTTTTTTTTATAGAAGTCATTTGCAAGATCAGTTTCTGATTCTGCAGAACTCCCTTGACCAGGTTAGACTCTGGCTGGCTCGCTTTTTTATTTTGGTTTGCTTTTCCCTAAGTGCCCCTCAGGAAGCGTGATGATAGTCCAAGTTCAGCATACAATCATGCGGCAAGGTCAAACGGAGAGTTATAACACACAGGCAGCTACTTACTTATACACGTTGCCGAGCTATGCTGAGGTAGCCTCCGCACATTCAAGTTTTTAAATCATATAACTTGCTTTCAAATCAACTTCCTCAAGACAGCTGAAGCATTCGAGTCAATAGGTACCCTAATGTTTTTTTTTTAATTAAATCTCTATAGGTCACTTAATGATTGTGCGGAGGCTTGATGCAGCCCCCAGGTGAAAGACGGTCCGCAGAGCATAAAGAATGAGCTGCTCTCCTTCTGCTGCAGTCTGTGCTGATTTACAACCACTTTGTGTTTGATGTTGGACAGGATAATTTCATCAGTCTCCAACCCTTGTGATCACGTCCCAAAATGACTCGTCAGGTGAAGCCCCGGCGGAAGATTGCTTGTCACCTGTAGGAAGTAGCTGTCGGCTCTGAGTACTCTTTCCTCATAAATGTAATCATCTGTTAGTTATTCATTGAGCTATACTTCATGGGCTCGATGGAGTGGCGAGGGCAAGGGACCAACTGCTCACGGGGAAAATGTGCAGAAACAACACTCTCGTGCCCGTTGTGTTTTTCCTCCTTCTGTCTCTCATCTCTTTCATCGCATTCTTCCAAGGGAGAATGAGTCTGTGGCTTCATGGTTGAAGGTTACCGTGGAAAATAGCCATTTCAGGATACTTAAGAATTTTGTTTTAATTTTTAAAAAATTTTACAAGTGAAGAAATAGATTTAGAGATGGGGATTTGCCGGATGTCAGACGATTTGTCTGGTTTGCCTGATTTTCAACTCTATTCCCAACCAAGCCGCGGTATTCTAGAATAAATCAGTATTTCAGTGAGGTGATACAATTGCTGCTCTTACACTTTTAAGCCTAATCTGGGATGAAATAATTTATATATTTAGGCATCATGTTTAATTTCATCCAGTTCCTAAGTAGCCACTTCATTCATTCATTTTTTGATCCAACACTTAAGAAGCTTCTACTGTGTGCCTTGCATGGTGGATATGGTGGTCAACAAGGTAGGTATGGCCACTGCCCTTGTGGGGCTCACCTGAGGGAGCAGAATATATCATAAATTACTCCAGCGGCTGTGTGGTTATGCCTATGAAGTCAAGGGCGATGGGCGTCTTTGGTAAGAGTGGCTGGAGAAAGCCGACAGAGGATGAGACACTTGGGCTAGGCCATAGATGACGTCCGTATCTTGAAAGTGAACAGATTTTGCCACCCCAAAATATGTTGCTTTGGCACATTATTTTTGGGGGCTGATTATTTTTAAGAAATAGCCGACACAGGAAAAACTAAAAACTGAAAAGTTACCCTTTCGTAAGAGACATTTACATGTATAAAGGAAATCTCCATTTCTCCCCCTACTGTATCAGGAAGAAAGGGAGGACTCAATTTCTAGAAACTCTTATCAATGAAGAAGTCAACAATTCATATCTGCATCACAACCTTACCCTTGTTTACTGTGTTTTTCCTGGTAACCTCCCATAACTCACTCCTCACCCCCAATCTTCTTTTGTCTTTAGCTGATGATGGTATTTAAGGTGATGGCTTAACACATTTTGGGGAGTTACTCAGTTTTCCTGGGTCTCTTTCATATATACAGGAGGTATACATGTTATTTAACTTCTATTTGCTTTTCTCTCGTTAATCTTACATCAATTTAATTATTAGGCCAGCCGAAGAACCTAGAAGAGAAGAAGGGAAAACCTTTGTGCCCCAACAGTTTCAGTGACCCAGATGGGACCTTCGCTGGCTGGGCACTGCTCTCTCCAAGGCTGCTGCAGCTGAGAGATCATGGGACCCCTTATGAGAGCCTGCAGGAGGTGAGAATTCTTACCATGTTAGTCTCTGCCTGTAAGATCTGTTGGAAGCAAGAGTGGTGAGAGTCCTTTCTTCCTCTAAATTTAGATTAGAAGGAGGAAATATTTGTGTGAACTCTGGTAAGGATTTGTAGTCAGTACTCTGGTTTTCTGTGGGACCCGTTACCCTCAGAGATGGTCATTGTTTTCTTTAGTCTCTGTCTTTTGCATTGTTTGTCATAAAGAGGAAAACTATACTCTGAAGAGGTTTTCCTTTTGTCTTGTTTTCTGTCCTAAGAGCTTAGCTTTGTGGCCAGTGAGAATGTTGTCTCTGGTCTCTGCCATCCAGAAGGTACACGGACCAGTGTGCATCTTGGCGGCCAGTCCAGGAGACTGGGGTTCCAAGACACGAAGTCACAAGCAGCATTCTCTTTGTCTGTTTGTGCCAGCTCTCAGGGGATTTGGTCATAAGGCATCCCAGTCCATATGCAGCCTTTGTCACCTCAAACTTGGTTGTCTTGTTAGCTCTGGAAAAGCCCCATTGCCATAGCGCCTGCCTGGTGTCAAGGGTTATCGGATCTACGACTGGAGGTGTCCCACGTTCCTGTGAGAGATCAGAGACACTGTTTTCACTTCATAGTTTTTATCATCTGCAACAATGAAGGCCTTTGCTTTCTCAGGCTAACTCTGGGAGTAAATGTTCTGGAGCTTGTGCGGGCTGCATCTTCTGTACTCTCTTGTGGGAATCTTCTTATATACTGGGTTAATCCATGAAGAGGCATAGGAGATTCATAGATCCTACTCAGCAGTGGCCAGAATGGGAAAACTTCTATATTTGCTGACATTGTTCTTAGAGAGCTCTCGTCACAAACAATTGATTTATTGGTACCTGTGGAAAGAGCAAGTTAAAGTAAACACAAAGGGATATAATGGCTAGCTTTCAGAACTCCTTTAACAAGATGAAAGAACTGAAATTCAAGCAACAATTAATGTCCATATCCAGTGTAAATCCCTCTTCCTCAAATTGGGCCCCATCTGCCTCCCTTTTCCCACAAAATTTGCAGAGAGCACTCCAGCCCAATCTCCAGGCCCAGGGTATATAGGTTATTCATGGGACACGAAAAGCCCGGCAGTGAATTTAGCAGAAGCACCCAAGAGGAGCAATAGGGCTTGCTTTGCTGTTCCAATTCTTCCTGCTTTCCAGGGCTCTGTTCTGAGGCTCTGCCAGCTTCAAGCCTTCCTGTGAAATAACCTTTGAGGATGTCTCCTGAACTCCCACCCGAAGAGTTCCTGTCCCCTCAACAGCAGCACATCTTCTAAATTACAAAGCCCTTTAGTTGGAAATCTCCCTGATAGAAAGAAGCAAGTTTAATTGGAAAGGTAGGTGAGTCCTTTGATATTCAGGGGGCAATCTAGATCTTTGGGGAATTAGAAACAATGGTCTTTTTCTTACGAATCTGTACAAAACCAGAAATGTGACTCTGGAAGTGATCCAAAGCTCACCCATGCTTATCAATCCCCAAACCTGCCCTATTCACCTCAGAATGCCTGGAGATATTGTAAAAGATCAGGACATTGGAAACAGAATTGTCTTGCACTTAAGAAAAGGAACAGTTTTAGTTGTAATTACTTTACACCTCTGATAATAGGCAAAGATACCCCAAAACTCCTTGGTGAAACTTGGATGCTTTTTCTGTGCCTTTGTGATGTAGATTTTATTTTATTATTTTTTTAAAGATTTTATTTATTTGAGAGAGAGAGAGAGCGAGAGAGCACAAACAGGGGGAGGGGCAGACAGAGAGGGAGAAGCAGGCTCCCCTACTCCAGGACCCTGGGATCCTGACCTGAGCCCAAGGCAGACCCTTAACAGACTGAGCCACCCAGGCTCCCCATGATGGTAGATTTTATACCCTTATCTTCTCTAGGACCAAAGAATCATTCTTTGAAATGCAAACTTTAGAGAGATGGTTCTCATAAGAAGAAAAAAAATATTTGGAAATTGAGTTAATGAAAAATTTTAAATGTCTTCCCCACGAATATTAGCAGAGCAAGTTTTTTTTTTTTAAAGATTTTTTTTTATTATATTATGTTAATCACCATACAGTACATCCCCGGATTCTGATGTAAAGTTCGATGCTTCATTAGTTGCGTATAACACCCAGTGCACCATGCAATACGTGCCCTCCTTACTACCCATCACCAGTCTATCCCATTCCCCCACCCCCTCCCCTCTGAAGTCTTCAGTTTGTTTCTCATAGTCCATAGTCTCTCATGTTTCATTCCCCCTTCTGATTACCCCCCTTTTCTTTATCCCTTTCTTTCCCTACTGATCCTCCTAGTTCTTATGTTCCATAGATGAGAGAAATCATATGATAATTGTCTTTCTCTGCTTGACTTATTTCACTTAGCATTATCTCCTCCAGTGCCGTCCATGTTGTAGCAAATGTTGAGAATTCGTTCTTTCTGATAGCTGAGTAATATTCCATTGTATATATGGACCACAGCTTCTTAATCCAGTCATCTGTTGAAGGGCATCTCGGCTCCTTCCATGATTTGGCTATTGTGGACAATGCAGCTATGAACATTGGGGTGCATATGGCCCTTCTCTTTACTACGTCTGTATCTTTGGGGTAAACACCCAGTAGTGCAATGGCTGGGTCATAGGGTAGTTCAATTTTTAACTTTTTAGGGGAAGTCCACACTGTTTTCCAGAGTGGCTGTACCAACTAGCAGAGCAAGTTTTAGCCATCTGAGCAGGTAACGTTAATTTATTCCGTCTGCCAGAAACAAAGTTTGGATCCAAGTACTCTTTTATAAACCAGTGAATTTTGTATTCTCATGCCCGTCTCATGGCTAATATTTAAAAATGAAGCTGTAAGATCTGTTTCTGTCTGTTGGTTTATGTGTGTGCAGGTATATATATATCTCATTAAATATATATATAAATTATATATAATATATAAACATATATAAATTAAATATATATATGTTATAGATATAGAGTATTTTTCTACCTCCAAATAGTACTGTCAAAATTAATTTGTAAATTGCTCTACTTAATTAGCTTAAAATTAAGTGTTTAAAAATTAACTATTCCTGAAGTTCTCAGAAATGTAACAGAACGTAACCCAAATGCTTTTCAGGTTCATGTTATCTGAAAAATTATTTGGTATTAAAGCCAGTTTAGGTTTGTTGGTTTGGTTAAAATAGACATGTCTTTAGAGTTATCAGCATTAAATATAATACTTTTATGCTACCTAGACTAGGAAAGATCAAATAAGTTCCTGTTATCTCTTGCCAGGTTTGACAGCGGGAAAAATAGCTGGTGTGCTAACTGACTGTGTCTCGTGTCTCACCCTCAGTGAGACTACCTCTTGGGTAGTCTCAACATCATTGTTGGGGGCAGTGATTTAGGTCGATGTAAGCAGGATAAGATCTTAGGTGAAATTTCTTGCAATAATTATATTGTATTGTATGTGTACTTAAAAATAACTTCCGGGGCACCTGGGTGGCTCAGTCATTAAGCATCTGCCTTCGGCTCAGGGCATGATCCCGGTGTTCAGGGATCGAGCCCCACATCAGGCTCCTCTGCTGTGAGCCTGCTTCTTCCTCTCCCACTCCCCCTGCTTGTGTTCCCTCTCTCACTGGCTGTCTCTCTCTCTGTTAAATAAATAAATAAAATCTTTAAAAAAAAATAACTTCCAAAATCTTTTTGGTAACTTGAAACTTCAGCGTTTTGCTCAGTTAAGTTAAATAGTAAATATTTTTGAATATCTGAATAATTTCCAAATAAGGTAAAATAATGAAACATGAATGACTGAACATAAGTTTATCAACTTTTGGCTTTCTTCTTACAGAGAAACTAAAGATATTTGGGTCTGTTAGAAAATATATTTTGTCAGACATTGAAAAATTCCACTGTGGGGAAGCATATGCTTCTAGAACTCATTAAATGCGTTCATAAATTTGACAGCCTAAAAGCAAACGGGTGTAACAGCTCACCATTGCTTACTACTTCGTTTTCACTAGAAATTCGAGTATCTAAGGGCTGAGAATTCTAATACATGTGGTTAAAACTACGAGAAATAATGAGGGAAATAACTGTGTGCAAATAGGATGTATTTTTGGCCAGGAAGAGGTATAAGAGTATGAAAATGCATTTTTGTTAAGGGAAAAGAATGTAAATTTGTTTCACAGTAAAACTGGTGATCACAAAATGGGCAAGGGGAAAATAAAGGACACATTGAATAGAACTTTGGAAGAGAGGGAGAATGAATTTTATTTTGTGTAATTAAGGGGGCTGACACTGAATTGCTATTATGAGGGTTTTAAAAATAAGCTTTAATATTAACGGTGTACTTAAGTAAAACTAAAAGTTAATTTGCTTTGATTTGCTAAACAGTTAAAGTTTTCTCAGACTATTGGCCTACCCCAATAAGAGACTGAAAGTTCTTCTTTACCTTTTAAGTAATCTACCTAGAAAGCAAAGACTTTGTGTGTTGCCAAAGCTATTTCCTATATTCATTATCAACAGGTCTTGAATTACTCAGGAAAACTAAGTCATAATTTTAAAAGAGCTAAGTTTTGCTCACAACTGTGCAACCATCTGTGTTTGCCTTCGAAATCTTTTTTTGTCACTTAGGTTAAATGGATAATTAAGTATAGTTTCATAATGATCTGTGATCCTATTTAGTCCTGTCCAAACTTCTTGGAATTTATGTCAGACTTCCCATGGATGGTCATGGGATTTGGGGCTGTGCCCAATGATCACAGAATTTGCTCTGTATCAGTCTCTGTCTTGAGGGCCTGAGTGGTGGGTGGGACATGGGTGGAGGAGGCTTGAGGCAGTGGCCATGCTTGAAGTTAGAATTACCGGGGAATTGAAGCTAAATCTCCAGCAGCCGGGTGGGTCCTCATCTGGTTGATTCAGAGTGCTAAGAAGCATCCGGGTCTAGGCACAGTCCCAGGAGCGGATCTGAAATGCCTTCAAGATGTCCTAGGAATCCTACTGTGATGAAGATTCGATCATGGCCAGATAACACGGAAACTTCCAGGGCCTTAACTATTCCAGTGTTTAAAACGAACTTTGCCAATGCATGTAGTTTGATCCTTGTACCCTGCCAAACTGGACCAGAATATTCTTTCCATTCATAGTTTTGCATTAATGGAATTCCTGGAGCACAAATTTGCTCTTTAGATCGGCAAATACATCTTTGTCAGGGCCCAAGCTCTGTCCCCTGCACTTTGTTGGCATTTTGCTCAAAGTCTTATTAAAAAAAAAAGAAAGAAAGAAAAGAAAAGAAAAGAAAGAAAAGAAAAGAAAAAAGAAAAGAGAAAAGAAAAGAAAAGAAAAAAGAAAAGAAGTGACTGTTCCTAATGAGTGAGGTGTTCTGATATTCTCTGGGGGGAAGGAAGACCTTCTTCTTATAAAACAAAATAACCACGTCAATAAACGGTTGTTAAAAACCTCCCATGTTCTAAAGGCATAGCGTACTAAAGGCAATGTGTCATAAAAGTGTGCAAAAGAGTCACTGGAGACATGGCATGGAATTACCTCTGGATGCTACAGAGTATGGAACTTCCTAGAACTTTTCCCCATATAAACCCAAATATGCCTCTGTGATTTGATGTTGTTCACTTTGTAGTATGAGAACACAAAGTAAATTACTTTTAATTATTGGGCTCTGAGGCATTGAAAATTGGTACTTCTGTCACTAAAGACAGCAATGAAATGGGGAAGAATGGCACAGGGGTAAATAATTTCCACTTATTTATGTTCATTAGAAATTGCCGAGTAGATTCACTTTTTACTCAAAAAATAAAAGTGTTCCCAAGCTGGGAGGTGTCATGTTCGGCTAAGAGAAAAAAAATTTTATGATCAAATTAAAACATGCAACGCTGGGAAAAAGGTTTATTATAGATGTTGTGATGAGTGACTCTCAACCATAATGTTCCTGGTAGGCACCAGGATAAGGAAGGTTTCCTTTTATTAAGGTTATATCTTTTTAACAAAACCATATCAAATGAAGATAGAAAGAAAAAATAATGTCTGTGGCAATGCAGACCTTTTGTGGCATCACTGCCATTGGCCATAAGCACAGACAAAGTAGAATACTGGCGTCAGTGATCGTCTAAATGCAGCCCTGCAAGGCACACCTTTGGCACAAGCCAAATCATGTACTCCCCAATTGCCTTCTGTAGTTGTGAAACTGGCAACCTCACGGCTCCAGTTCCATCTGAAGAGCATATGACTCCCCTGAAGCATGGCAAGTGTCCCAACCTTCCCTAGAGGAAGATGGGATTGTCCACTGGGAAACGGTCTTCTAGAAAACAGGTCTAATGTCTGCCTGTAACTGAAGGTCTGAGGCTCTGCAAGACAGAGGGAAGGAAGGTAGTCTTTGCAAAATAAACCCAATGTCAAGAGTTCATGGGAAATCACACCTTAAAAGTAAAGCCATGATCCTACCGCAGAAGGTGATGTAGGGCCTTCTTTACTCTAACAAAGCTCCATTGTTTTCCCATGGTTTTGCTTTATGGGGTTTAAATTAAAGGGAAGCCTCTCTCTGGCAAAGCAAATCTTTGTTTTAAAACATTTAAGTAGCACCTATATTGGTGAACTCCCTTGAGGGCCAGTGCTTGTTCTGAGATGATTTTTTTTAATTGGAAATATTTCAAATCATTATCATGAAAAAAAACAACTACAAGGCAAGAAGTAAACTACCACAATACCATACAACTTTACTTAGGCACTGTCTCCTCAGACATCTAGTGTATAGAATGAATTCGTTTCTCTTTTAAGCACCCAGAACTTACTAGACATGTACCATCCTTGGGACAAGAAGGAAAATGGTAATTCAAATTCTCTTGCCGCATCCTAGTTGGCCTGATTATTCTACTGATTCTGGGATAGAGAAACTTGAAGTAAAAGGTTGACTTCTTTGGTAGGGATTGTAACCTGGTACTTCCAAACTTATTTCATTAAGTTTACCACATAATTATAATTGAAGAAAATATAGGGTTCATCTTTTAACCCGTTATTACAAAATCCTTCACTTTAAAAGCTGTTATTAAAGAAAGGAAAAGTAGCCTTTCAGCAAAAACTAAGTTGGAAAGCATTATAACATATAGAGCAGACAGAGGACTTCTTGATTTACTGTGTTATGGGAAAGACAAATGAGACTTTTAATCTTTTATTTTTATTTATTTGAGATTTTTAATCTTTTTTTTTTAAAGATTTTATTTATTTATTCGACAGAGATAGAGACAGCCAGCGAGAGAGGGAACACAAGCAGGGGGAATGGGAGAGGAAGAAGCAGGCTCATAGCAGAAGAGCCTGATGTGGGGGCTCGATCCCATAACGCCAGGATCACGCCCTGAGCCGAAGGCAGACGCTTAACCACTGTGCCACCCAGGCGCCCTGAGATTTTTAATCTTTTAAGCAATACCTCTGGGTATCTCCTTTTCTATTTTCATGGAATTTCATGAGGACATCAATATTAATATCATGAGAGCTCTGAGCCACTATTTCAGCAGTGTGTGGCCTGTTTATCTTTTTCCTCTTTTTTTTAAATTTTATAATGAAACGTGTATTGAATGCAAAAAATAATTTCATCATTTTTTTAAATGCTTAAAAATTAAGGTTCATTAGAATTAGCTTACCCAAAAATGTACACACATTTTGGAGTAAGATTTAGGCCAAGTGAGGGCGATAAGCACTAAGCTCCTGTAAGCACAAGATGCAGGAGCAAAGAGCAAAGTCTCAAGAAAAGTCTCATTAAAGAAATAAAAAGTAAACTAAGATCTGAATGATTAGGAGTCAGCCAAAAGGACTAAGAAACAAAATGTCCAGGGCAAAGGCAATAACCTGTTCCAGAGCCTAGAAGTTAGATTTAGAACAGTTTGTTGGGAGATTTGATTTGAAGCTATAGAGTGCTGGGAGAATGGCAAAGAAAAGACTGGAGGGATAAATGGTTCAGAATGTGGACTTTATCTCAAGGACAACTACTAAAAGGCTTTGAGCTTGGGAATGGCAAGATCAGATTTGCATCTTTTAAGATCAATTTCATAGCTGCTCAGGGGATGAATTGGTGTAAGACATTTGGATAACCAGTCAGGGAAAAAATGTAAGACATTTGATTTAAAAGATAGATTAATGTGAAAGAAGCATTACAAAAATTTTGGTGGGGTCCAGATTCTCCCTGGTTGTACATATCATACTTGGGAGTTGTATGATATCTATTGGGAGAGTATGTGTTGGAAGGTTTAAAGCCTAGAGAAACATGATGGCTGTATCGTTACTGTTATCAATCATTCTGCTAGTGACTTTTTTTTTTTTTTGCCAACTATCTATTACAACTAAGAAACTACCTCCTAGTTAGTAGTTTAAAGTTACTCTTCATTTCATTATGCTCGGTCTGTTGGTCAGGAGTTTGAGCAGGGCTCACTTGGGAGATTCTGCTGCCTTATGTAGCATCAACTGGGTCACTTGGTGATATTCAGTTGGTGACTAGTCTGGTCTGGAGGGACCAAAATGGCTTCACTCACATGTTTGATGTCTTGACCAGGATAGCTGAAAGGCTGCACTAAAGTGGGCCACTCTCTCTCTCCACATAGTTTGAGGACCTCTCCACATGGTGTCTCAGGTTGGGTGTTCAGACTTCCTTACACTGTGGCTCATTTTGGGCTTTTCATTTTGAGCATTTCAGTTCTAGCTGACATAATTCCTTTAAAAATTTTGTGGAATTCCTGGGGCGCCTGGGTGGCACAGCGGTTAAGCGTCTGCCTCCGGCTCAGGGCATGATCCCGGCGTTATGGGATCGAGCCCCACATCAGGCTCCTCTGCTGTGAGCCTGCTTCTTCCTCTCCCACTCCCCCTGCTTGTGTTCCCTCTCTCACTGGCTGTCTCTATCTCTGTCAAATAAATAAATAAAATCTTTAAAAAAAAATTTGTGGAACTCCTGTACATCAAATTATGTTCCATTCCACAAATCCCTTCAAGATAGGTCCTTCTCTTCCTTAGGCTCTGTGAGAGCTGCTACAGGACAATGCCTCTAAGATTCTTGAAAGTCTTTTGTTAAATCAAGAGACCCTTGAAGACACATTCTTAAGATCTTTGGAAAGCCTTTTGTCTAGTTGAAAGTGTCCATAAGTCTCATCTTTCTGCGATCTTAACAAAGGGTTGTATAATTTTATCCTTGACTTCAACTGTGCCCTGAAACATTTTACTTCTCTAGATTCAATCCTTGCCCCAAGGCCATTTCTTACTTGGAGAATCTTCTGTGTCTTTAGAACCTATCCTGGGCCCTCTACGTTTCTTTTCAATTTTGCTCAAAAACGGAACATTCCTTTATAGTTTTTATCTTCTGTTTTATAATAGGAAGATTCACTTCAGTTTTAAGGACACAATACAGGCTCATAGCGAAGGTATGGAAAAAGATATTCCACACAAGAAGAAAATGAAAGGGAGCAGGATAGCATGCTTAGATCAGACAAAATAGACTTTAACTCAAAAATTATAGAAGAGAAAAACAGGGTCATAGAAAAACAGGGTCATTCCCCCCAGTAGAGGGATCAGTCCATCCATAAGATATAACAATCATAAATATATATGCACCCAACGTCAGAGCACATAAGCATATTAAGCAAATACTAACAGATCTGAAGGGAGAAATAGACAACAATATGGTAATAGTGGGGGACTTCAATACTCCATTTTCAACAATGGATACATCGTCCATACAGAATATCAATAAGCAGACTTTGGAGTTGAACTATACTTTTGACCAAATGGACATAACATATATACAGATCATTCCACCCAATAGCACCAGTATACACATTCTCTCAAATGTACGTAGAACATTCTCCAGAGTAGATCGTATGATGGGCCAAAAAACAAGTCATAGCAAATTTAAAAAGAATAAAATTTACCAAGAATGAAAGATACCAAGTATCTTTTCTGACCACAGTTCTACAAAAATAGAAATCAGTAGCACAAGGAAAAATAGAAATTAACAAATCTGGGAAAAATTAAACAACACACTTTTGAACAACCAATAAGTCAAAGAAGAAATAAAACAAAAAATCTTGAAATAAATGAAAATGGAAATATGACCCACAAAACTTACGGTGTGGAAAGAAAAAAAAAACTTAGGGTGTGCAGCAAAAGTAGTTCTAAGAGGGAATTTTACAGAGATAAATTTTATAGAGATAAATGCCTACATTAGGAAAAAAGAAAGACTGCAAATAAACAACTTGACTTTACATCTCAAGGAACAAAAAGGAAACAACCCCAAAGTTAGCAGAAGGAAGGAAATAACAAGATCAGAACAGATATAAGTGAAATAGAGATCAGAAAAAGAATAGAAAAAAAAATCAAAGAACCTAAGCTGGTTTTTTGAAAAGATAAATAAAATTGACAAACTTTTAGCTATGCTGATTAAGTAAAAAGAGAAGACTCCGTTAAATAAAATCAGAAATGAAAGAGACATATACTAATATCACAGAAGTACAAAGGATCGTTAGAGACTACCATGGACAATTTATACAAATTGGATAACCTAGAACAGTAAGTTCCTAGAAGCATACCTACCAAGACTGAATTACGAAGAAACAGAAAATTGGAACAGACCAATAATGAGCAAAGGGATTGAATCAGTAATCAGCAACCTCCCAACAAAGAAAAGTCCAGGTCCAGATGGTTTCCCTGATGAATTCTACCAAACGTTTAAAGAAGAATTAACACCAATATTTCTCAAACTCTTCCAAAAACTTGAAGAGGAGGGAATACCCCCAGACACATTTTATGAGGCCAGCATCCCAATAACAGAGCCAAATAAGGATGCTACAAGGAAAGAAAACTACAAGCCAATATCCCTAATGAATATAGATGTGAGAATTCTCAAAAAAAAAAAATTAGCAAACCAAACTCAGTAGCACATTAAAAAGATTATCAAACCACACTGAGATACCACCTTACGCCAGTTAGAATGGCAAAGATAGACAAGGCAAGAAACAACAATTGTTGGAGGATGTGGAGAAAGGGGATCCCTCCTACATTGTTGGTGGGAATGCAAGTTGGTACAGCCACTCTGGAAAACAGTGTGGAGGTCCCTTAAAAAGTTAAAAATTGAACTACCCTATGACCCAGCCATTGCACTACTGGGTGTTTACCCCAAAGATACAGACGTAGTAAAGAGAAGGGCCATATGCACCCCAATGTTCATAGCTGCATTGTCCACAATAGCCAAATCATGGAAGGAGCCGAGATGCCCTTCAACAGATGACTGGATTAAGAAGCTGTGGTCCATATATACAATGGAATATTACTCAGCTATCAGAAAGAACGAATTCTCAACATTTGCTGCAACATGGACGGCACTGGAGGAGATAATGCTAAGTGAAATAAGTCAAGCAGAGAAAGACAATTATCATATGATTTCTCTCATCTATGGAACATAAGAACTAGGAGGATCGGTAGGGGAAGAAAGGGATAAAGAAAAGGGGGGTAATCAGAAGGGGGAATGAAACATGAGAGACTATGGACTATGAGAAACAAACTGAAGACTTCAGAGGGGAGGGGGTGGGGGAAGGGGATAGACTGGTGATGGGTAGTAAGGAGGGCACGTATTGCATGGTGCACTGGATGTTATACGCAACTAATGAAGCATCAAACTTTACATTGGAATCTGGGGATGTACTGTATGGTGATTAACATAATATAATAAAATAAAATTAAAAAAAAAAGATTATCAAGTGAGAAATATCCTTGGATGCAATGATGGTTCAACATATGTAAATCAGTAAATGTGATACATCACATTAATAGACTGAAAGATAGAAATCGTATGATCTATTGAGATGTCAATAGACAAAAGGAAAGCATTTGACAAAATACAGCATCCTTTTGTGATTAAAAAATCTCAACAGATTAAGTACAGGAAAAATGTGTCTCAACAGAATAGAAGCCACATATGACAAACCCAGAGCTAACATCATATTCAATAATGAAATGTTGATAGCTTTTCCTCTAAGATCAGGAACAAAACAAGGGTGCCTATTCTTATGACTCCTGTTCAACAAGTACTGGAAGTCCTAGCCAGAGTGATTAGGCACGAAAAAGAATAAAAGCTATCCAAATTGAAATGGAAGAAGTAAAGTTGTCCATTTGCAGATGATGTGATCATATATATGACCATGTCTAGAGAAAATTTTAAGGGCTCCACCAAAAACCTGTTAGAACTATTATTGTTAACAAATTCAGTAAAATTGCAAGACACAAAATCAACATACAGAAATCTGTCACATTCCTAAGCACTAACAACAAATTATCTGAAAAAGCAAGAGAATAATCCTGTTTATAAGCATCAAAAAAACATTTAGTAATAAATTTAACCAAGGAAGTGAAAGAAAGACCTGTACACTGAAAACTATTAAACATTGGTGAAAGAAACTGGAGACACAAATAAATGGAAGATATCCCATTTCCATGAGTCAGAAGAATTAGTAGTATTAACATGTTTTTCAAAATTCCAATGGCTTTTTTCACAGAAATAGAGAAAACAGTCCTAAAATTCATATGGAATCACAAAAGACTCTGAAGAGCTGAAGCAGTCCTGAGAAAGAAGAAAGCCATAGGCATCATGCTTTCTGATTTCAAACTGTATAACAAAGCTATAGTCATCAAAACAGTATGCTGCTGGCATAAAAATAGACACCTAGACTGATAGAAGAGAATTGAGAGCCCAGAAATAAACTCACACATATACAGCCAATTCATATTTCACAAAGGAGCCAAGAATACTTAACAGGGAAAGAATAATCCCCTCAATAAATGGTGTTGGGGAAACTGGGTAATCACATGCAGAAGAATGAAATTGGACCCCTATCTTAAACCACTCACAAAAATGAACTTGAAATGGAATAAAGATTTAAAAACAAGGCCTGACACCTTAAAACTCCTGAGAGAAGACATAGGGAAAATGCTCCTTGACATTAGTGTTCAGAACAATTTTTTGGATATGACACCCAAAGCACTAGCAACAAAAGCAAAAATAAACAAGTGAGACTACATCAAACTAAAAATCTTCTGCATAGCAAAGGAAACCATCAACAAAATCAAAAGGCAGCCTGGAGAATGGGAGACAATATTGGCAAACTATCTCATAAAGGGTTAATATCCAAAACATGTAAGGAGCACACAACTCAGTAACAGCAACAACAACCACCCCCAAAAATTCCAATTAAAAAATAAGCAGAAAAATAAAATAAAAAATAAAAAATTAGCAGAGGCCCTGTATAGACATTTTGCTGAGGAGACCCTACAGGTGGGCAACAGATACATGAAAAGAAGCTCCACATCATTAATCATCAGGGAAATGCACAATGAGACATCACCTCACACCTGTTAAAATGACTATTTCCAGAAAGGCAAGAGATAACAAGTGTTGGTGAAGACGTGCAGGAAAAGAACCCTTGTGCATTATTGGTGGAAGTGTAAATTGGTACAGTCACTAGGAAAAACAGTATGGAGCTTCCTCAAAAAATTCAAAATAGAACAACCATATAATCCAGCAATACAACTTGTGGGTATATATCCAACAGGAAATGAAATCAAGATCTCAAAGAGTTATCTGCACTCAAGTGTTCATTGTAGCATTATTCACAATAGCCAAAACATGGAAACACTAACCGTCCATCTGAGGATGAATAGAAAAAGATATCATGCACATACACACATATACACACACACACACACACACACACACTATTCTTCAGCCATGAGAAAGAAGGAAATCCTGTCCCCTGTGATGACATGGATGGAATTTAATTAAGGCATTATGCTAAGTGAAATAAGTCAGACAAAGACAAATACTCCATGATATTGCTCATCTGTGGAATCTAAAAATCCCAAACTCATAGAAACAGTAGAATGGTGCTTTCCAAGGGCTAGAAGCAGAGGAAAATGGGGAAATGTTGGTCAAAGTCTACAAACTTTCAGTTGTAAGATGAATAGGTTCTGGTGACCTAACATACAGCATGGTAAGTACAGTTAACACGTGTTATACCCATGAAAGTTGCCAAGAGTGTGGATCTCACCACAAAGAAGAAAGGGTAATTATGTGAGGTGATGGAGGTGTTAACTAACCCTTCCATGGTAATCATTTCACAATAAATAAGTCTGTCAAATTATCACGTTGTACGCCTTCATCTTATAGATGTTATATGTCAATTATATTTCAACAAAACTGGAAAGAAATTAGAAATCAAAATAGCAGCTTTGTGATGATTTTAAAAAGTGGACATTTTAATCTGAATTTTTCTTTTTTTAAACTGAAAGCAAGCCAGTACAAGGGGCTCACTCTGCTATTTCGGAAGCAGCGCATTAGTGGACATTCTGGGGCCACAACAGGCAAGGCCACAGCTGTTGGCCTCTAAGGTGTGATTGCTGTTCTGGGTGCACCTGCTGAACTCTGCCTGCAAAAGACAGACTTCCATATGAAATTCCTTTTTGTTTGCCTGGGCAGTTGTGTGTACATATATTTCCAGATCATCCATCATGTAAATGTGCACCTTTGGATCTTATCATCCCCCATCTTCCCACATGTTATGATTGCTTTATCTATTTAATCTTATTACATTGTGTGGGTTTCTAGGTCACCTCAAATTCTTTTAGAAATGAGTCAGCATACAAATAAGTGAATAACATAGAAATAATTTTGGACATACCTTATTATGTTGTTTAGGAACAAAAGGTATTAAGATGGAGAATCACATTCTTGTTTACTTTCTTTCATTCGGAGTCACTGCTGTTACAGACAGTCATCTGAGGACCAAAATACACAGTGTGGCATTGCTGGTGTTACCACAGGAAATGTAGGAGGTTTTTAGCTGATGAACATGCATCGTGCCAATCCGATTGGGTCTAGGACAATTTGGGATTTGAGTCCCACGTTTAGGTGGTGGCCAGGGGGCAGACAGGTTCAACAACAAAGAGTGGGAAAATCATGCTATTGACTTTTACAACTGGCTTCAAAGGAAGAGCATTGAAGCGCTAGTCATCAGGAAAGAGGGTTGGAGGACCTCGATTCCAGCCATGTTTCTGCCATCAGGTGGCCGAGTGCCCCCTCAACAAGGCACACCGTCCATGCGCTAATTCCTTCCCTTCCCAAGGTCCCGTCCTGCAAAGAGGAAGGCCAGCTTCTCTTCCTCTCCTAGAGCTCTCAGCCGTCAGCATGTCTTTCCCTGCAGGTTCCAACAGTGTGTTCTGGGCTTCCTCCCTACAAGTCAGTTTCTCGGGAGTGTGCCTGTTTTTTCCTCAGCTCGGTGTCCCTGGGCAGTAGCAGGCACATTGTTGGTCCCCAGTGAAAATAGGTAGAATAAATATATAAAGGAAACCACTGGTCCCTTTCTCTTTCTTGGCCTCAATTTCATTTCCAAAGTAAAGAGAGTATCTCATGGGGTGCCTGGGTGGCTCAGTCGTTAAGCGTCTGCCTTCGGCCCAGGGAGTGATCCCGGCGTTCTGGGATCAAGCCCCACATCAGGCTCCTCCTCTGGGAGCCTGCTTCTTCCTCTCCCACTCCCCCTGCCTGTGTTCTGTCTCTCGCTGGCTGTCTCTCTCTCTGTCAAATAAATAAATAAAATCTTTAAAAAAAAAGAGAGAGAGAATATCTCAGCAGCTCCCAAATTACGTTCTTTGATTCTTGCACACTAAAGCCGTTTTAGTTCATAAAACAATCAGTCCTTGTAACATTTTCTTGAAGTTTAAAAATCAGGCAACTTTTTCATCTCCCCTGTGAGTGTTGAGACACCTAACAGGTAGTTAAGTCACCTTCATCTGAGAGTGAGCACCTGGGAAAGGGGAGAAAAAGTGGATATAGCCCTTTACACTCCCAGGAAAGATCAGTGTCTCCTGTATGTCACTGTATTACATTATACCCTCAAAAAAAAAAAAAAATCCATGATAGAAAGAAGTACTAGGAGGCTAGTGTTTGGAAAGGAAAATGGGACAGGGTGGAGGAGAAAGGATCAGAAGCAGCCGAGAGAAGCGTGGGTCTAAAGCATATCTAAGAGAAGAGAATTGTGGCCAAGCACACGGCTCTGAAAATGGAGGGAGGCTGTAAGAGGCATTTGAACTACACTTTGACTCAGAGAGTAAATTCAGAAAATGTCTGAGGCTTCTTGGCTTTTTGTCACTAATACTTTATTGGAGTTGCTTCAAAATGAGGGTTTTAACAGAAGCACTTTAAAAAAGATTGAGACAAAAATGTAATAATTGCACATTCAGGCTTGCAATTTCAGAAATTCATGATGTTAAGGGCTCCAAGCATGCAACTTCAGATCTGGATTCCTTCTCACTCTTCACGAAAGACGAGTCTAGTCAGATTGGAGCTGATGGCTATTTTTGAGTCATACCAGTAAATGGTTGCAGTCCATTGTCAAAGTGGGAAAACTGTACTTTTTCCATAATTCAAAAATAATTGAAAGAATGTAGCTCAACAATTTTGAAATAATGAATTTTTTTTTTTTTTAGATAATGGTTAAGTTCAGTCCAATCTTAGAAAATTCCAGCCCTGAAGGATTTTTTTTTTGAGAAAATAAAGAAAAGAATCGATGAGCAAAAAATGGTGTGTTAGAGCAAAAACTATGGTTGTTAGCTGTTATCTGTCACATTCCCTAAAGGAAGAAAGAATACATTTTAAAAGGTCTTTCTGCTGACAAAAGTTCAGAAAAAAAAAAATGTACTCCTGTGAGTCAAAAGGAGTCACCAGTGAATCGTGTTATGTTTCGTTTCTCCCAGTAGATTCTAAGTGGATGAGGAGGGGCGAGGGAGAAGGGGCTAGAGGCCACCTGAGCCACTGAGGAGATCTGTTTTTCTGTATTTTCCAAGGGTTTCGTGCCAGCCTAAAGCATAGTCTGTGCAGACGCTTACCTTGTCTGTCTTTGGGCAGAAGAGGGAAAGGGAATGCAAAAAAAATCCTCTGGATGGTAAATAGAAGAGGCACTTGGGCAGCCCTGGCCTCCTGTCATTGTCTCCTTTGTCAGCGATGTCAGAGCCATCACATTAGGTTGCCACCACAGGGTGCATGCAAATGGGAGAGAGAGAGAGGCAGGCGGTGCCGAGCAGCTACCACCTGCACATCTCAGATTGTTGGCAGGTACATGGCAGTGGACTGAAACAGAATAATTACTGGAGATAGAGTTGGCAAGTATAGTGTACGGGAGAGGCATTCAATTGCACGCGAGTACGATAGGTGAACTATAAAAAAAAGAATTGGTGAGGAGGGAGGGGGAAGTACCCCCATTAAACACCAGAAAGCTGGCAATTCCCATCTTCCATTTTGTTTTCTATGAAATAAGAAAGGCTGACCTATGAAGTCAGATGTGAGCGGATTTGGGATCATTGATTTAAGCGAGGGTCGTAAAGAGTAAAACCGGGGCCTTGAGGGGGCCTCTCTGAACACCAAACGGAATAAACGTGCCAGGGACTGGAGCATGTCGGGAAATGTGTGATTCCCCACACATGTATGGCGGTCAGGTAGACCATTTCTCTGTAAATGCCGGGGTGTTTATTTAATCTCGCATGGGTACCGCACTTGCCGGGCCATTCGCTGTTCTAGGTGCTTCGTATTTATTGCCTCATTCAGTTCGCAGAGCCACCTTCTCGTGGCTCTGCTTATCATTGCCATTTTACATGTAAGAGAGGGAACTGAGGCACAGGAAGTGCAATGACTTGCCCAAGACTATCTTGTGTGAAGAGGCAGGGTCGAGGACTCAGGTCACCTGGTTTTCAAGCCCACACTCAACCCAACCTGTTGAACGGTCTCTCAGCGAGTGTGTATGTTAAATGGGATATTGTCCAGAATTTACATAGAACAACTACAGGATGCTCATTTTATCTAAGTTATCTAGACTGTCCATAGTGAATAGCATTCTCTGCCCAAATGTGTAGTTATTTACATAGTTATCTTTTCTTTGTAAATCTCTGACAACAACCTCTTTATCAGAGTTTTGCCGATGAAATGCTAAAACATTATGACTCCTGTAAAAAACTGAAAATATATACATATGTGTGCTACATACTTTCCCCAAACTGGAGTTGTGTGTTGGGCTAGGACCATCTGCCTCAGGCTACAGTCCCCTTGGCCACTCATGGGACCATGGGCCTCGACCTGATGTTTTTTTTTAATCATTCGAGCCACCTCTAACAATGGCACCTTCATGTTACACATTCAGAGTCCATCGTCCTCTATCTCTCTAACAGAACTCTCCATTTTCTCACATGTGTACCCCCAAATTAGTACATGGCTTTCCCCTGGCAGTTATTATTAATCCAGGAATAGGCATGTGACTTAAGTCACCCTAATTAGACTGAAGGAAAGAAATTGTACTTTTTGTTTCCTCCCCCCCCCTTTTTTTTCTCTCTCTCTTTCTCTTTCTGTGTCTCTTGATGAGAAGGAAACATCCAGTCTCAATTGCCCCCGGCAGCCATCTTGCATCCTCTGCAAGAGAACAGCTTAGTTTAAAGCCTGAGAATGACGGATGGGAGAGACAAAAAGACATAGTTTCTTGATGGCATTATTGAGTAGCTGATTGTAATGTGCCTGCAATGGACTCTACCTTCAAATTTCCTATCTTATGAGACAAATTTCCTTATTATTTCCCTGTTACTTGCAGCCAAAAGCATCCTAACCATGCAAACCCTGAGACCTGCACTTCTAAGTTGAATACTTCCTTGAAAGCTCCATCTAAGCCCTTAGCAACTTCAGCACTGATCTCCAAATACTTTTGCATCTAGATTTTTAGCTGTGAGCCTCTTTGAATCCAGAAGCCTCTTAGACACTGAAGTCTTGAGCCAGTCAAGCTCTGAGTCTTTCTTAAGGTGCTATGGCCATAGTGATATCATGGAAAGGAGCCGGGTGGGAAGTTGGCTTGGCAGGGATAAAATTGGGTGCAGAAATTTGTTAAAGATAAGAATTTGCATCTTCTTACTAGAGGTGTTATTTTTTTTCCCCTACATCATTGGTGTGGCAGGGAAGAAGTTTTTTTTCCCGTAAGAACACTAAAATCAAATACGGACATCATCATTCATTAACTGTGTGACCACTAACTATGTGACCATTACTTACTTAGCCACAATAAATCTCTGTTTCCTCATTTTTAAAATCAGGAATAATAATCCTATTATCTCTTAATGCTAAGTGAAATAAGTCAAGCAGAGAAAGACAATTATCATATGATTTCTCTCATCTATGGAACATAAGAACTTGCAGGTCATATAGAGAGTTAAAGGGATAAAGAAAGGGGGGGTAATCAGAAGGGGGAATGAAGGATGAGAGACTATGGACTCTGAGAAACAAACTGAGGGCTTCAGAGGGGAGCGGGTGGGGGAATGGGATACGCTAGTGATGGGTATTAAGGAGGGCACGTATTGCATGGTGCACTGGGTGTTATACGCAACTAATGAATCATCGAACTTTTTACTTACTTAGCCACAATAAATCTCTGTTTCCTCATTTTTAAAATCAGGAATAATAATCCTAAAAATAATCCTATTATCTCTGATCTCATAAGGATTGCAGGTCATATAGAGAGTTAATAACATATGCTAAGTCCCCACATGGTAGTCACTTTGATCTTAGTTCTACAGCACTGTTGTCCAACACTCTCACGTATTCAACAAATAATTACTGAGCATCTACTATGTTGCCAGGTATGGTTATAGACACAAGGGCTTAATAACACCTATATTGCCCATCTGTATCTTTTATAAGAAAAATACTCATGTATGTGCTGTGGACAAGTATATACATCTCTTTTCAAAATCTTTCTCTCAGATGAACACTCCTCTTTTTCCAGCCTGCTTATAACTTGCTCAAATGTAGTTTATCTCTAAGAGTGTAGAAGTCAGGACTTCTTTTTAGACAAATTACCTTGGCGTCTCCTTCCAGTCTAAACTTCATGGTCTACTTTGTTAGGGAAGTGATATCTTGAAGTTTAAAAATGAATATCAAGAACTCCATGTAGGAAGAATGAGGGAAAGTCTATTCCCTTCTCCTTTATGAAAATATGAGTTGAGATAATCCTTCTGATTCATTGTATTGGAGTTTAACTCATATCCCAGATTTGAGGAACCAATTTCCCTACATGCTAGAAGGAGCCGTACCTTCTGTCCTTCAGGTTGTTTCTGTCTCTGGATACTTCTCAGCATTCCTGAACAGCAAGTGTAAGGAAGTTGACAAATTCCCTTACATGTGGTGGGGCAAGAATAACCATCAAAGGGAAGAAAAACCTCTGAGGCAAGAATTCTCATGCCCACGTGGAGATTCATTCATCCTTCACTTTAGAGAAAAGGACATGATCGATGGAGGAAAGAGTGGTTTATCCTTGCTTGAGCTGGAGCTTTAAAACAGGAGAAGTACCCCTGAGGCCATTCTGTTGGTGGAAGCAATAATCATTAAAGACATTTCCCAAGGGAAGAGGAGTCTCTGAGTTTTAGGACCACAGAGTTTATTTGCCCCTCCCTGCTTGGCCATTTTTTCCTCTCCATTGCCAACCCTGGAATTCTTGCTGTTATTTTGTTAAGGGACTCTGCATAGATGACCTCACAGAACTGTTCTCATTTCCCTCCAACAGGACAACTCTCATTCGTCCCATGGAACAAACCATGGAAATCGGTATCATCAGGAAAAGTGGTAACATAAGGAGCTGCCACCATTTCTGCTGTGTCTCCAATAAGGGCACATAATATGTAAATCTTGCCAATGCCTGATCTATGTGTTTAATACCTGATCAAGTATATCTAAACCAATTACCAGCATGGTGAAAAACAGTCCACTTTGACTTCTGGAAACTGTTACTATTGCTCTTTGCTTGACTAAACATTCTTAGAGTCTTTTCCTAACAATAGATCAATTGGTTACTTTAAAAAATTATCGAGGTAAAAAAAAATGTAAAAACACAAACTCAACAAAGCTCCTATTTTCCTAGATGTGTGGAGATTAGAAAAGAGTATAATTGGCATTATATATATATATATATCATTAGAAAGTATAATCATGGTTCCTGACCCCATCAGAATCAAGATATAAGCCAGGAAAAAAAAAAAAGACATAAGCCAGATAAAGAAAGTTAAATAGAAATGTGAGAGATGTGAAGATGTAGGAGACGATGGCAGTTTGCATGACTGTGGGGGAATGCATGCCTTGAGACTCCTGCTGGCGGGACTGATCAAGGACGGAGTTTTGAAAAAACCTGTAAAGAATGGGTAGGGTGTAAAGAATGAGATCTCGTTGCNCGGGACTGATCAAGGACGGAGTTTTGAAAAAACCTGTAAAGAATGGGTAGGGTGTAAAGAATGAGATCTCGTTCCGGGATCCAGTCCCACATCGGGTTCCTCGGCTAGGAGCCTGCTTCTTCCTCTCCCTCTCCCCCTGCTGTGTTCCCTCTCTTGCTGGCTGTCTGTCACATAAATAAATAAAATCTTTAAAAAAAAAAAAAGAATGAGAAATGAGAGAAAGAGCATTCTAGGCTGGAAAGGACAGTGTTGATGAAAGTTCCATGTTGAATTCCCAGCTTTACTGAACCAAAGGAAGGCTGAAGTGGTATGCTGGAGCCAGTTAGTTGAGTGTGAAATTCACGTTTTAATTTGTGTCTCGAAAGTACTGGGGAGACATTGAAGACTATGCTGTGAATGTTATGAAGAATGTGGAATTTTATGATGATGAATCTGGTAGGTGTGGGGGGGGCGCTTCCAAGAGGGAAATAGGAAGCAATTGCAGAGGCCGTAGGGATGATAGTAGAAAGGAGAAAGAGAAAGGGGGTTGCAAGATGCTGACCATCAAGTATTTTCCCTGTGGAGACTCATTGAAGGTTTCCTATTTCTCTACTATATTTATAGGAAAAAAATACTATATTGTCTTCAGCAAATTCAAAATGTAGAACATGATAAGGTTCTGATATATTCAAATATTTTGAACAGTAATATTAAAAGTTTATGAGATATATTCAGTATAAACCATAAAAACCAGCATCCATTCTCTTCATTGCATTTAATATGAATAAGTAAAATATGCATCCTGTGTATGATTTGTGTATAAGTGTATCAATAATAATGTAGAAAGAAAACATATCTAAAATTTAATCAGAGTTTCTGATTATGAACTGTATGAATCAGTAAAATAACATACCTGGACTAGAATCTTCAGCATCACAAATCTCAATGTACAGATACCTACCTTTTTTTTTTTTTAAGATTTTTATTTATTTGACAGAGAGAGAGAGACAGTGAAAAAGGGAACACAAGCAGGGGGAGTGGGAGAGGAAGAAGCAGGCTTCCTGCCGAGCAGGGAGCCCAATGCGGGGCTCGATCCCAGGACCCTGGGATCATGACCTGAGCCGAGGGCAGATGCTTAATGGCTGAGCCACCCAGGCGCACCAGATATCTTCCTTTAAATTAAATTTTCATCATCAAATCAGATCATAAAATGGTATAACCTAATTCTTTCCTTATGACTGAGAGAGTAACACAAAGAGAGATGATTTCCCAACTCTCGTACTTGCTTTTCCCTTCTCCCACTCCTTGATTATGCAAAAAGCCATATTGTGAGTAACATGGCTGAATGAGACTTTCCTCATTGTGTATTTATTCTCATACATATAAATTAGAATGAGGTGAAAGGCATTTCAGAAGACAGCAGCTCTAACTGCCAACTTTGTCCAACCCACTGTTTCCATGCTCTGCTCCATGCCCTGATTGGGATCACAAACCCCAAAGAAATACAGGAAGAATCACCAAACTTGATGGGTGGAGAGAGAGAACAAGGAGGGAATGTCCTTCCTCCCTCCCTCTACCCCTCAACATCATGCCCATTGGGTTGGGCTTTCTTCAGCCCAGCTTTTTTCTTTCAGGGAAAATTCATTTCAAACTTTAAAAAATATTTTTTTTAGCTAAGTTTCCATGTTGAAGTCTTAGGGCTCAAAAATAGTTTATAGTTTGGAAATTATTAAACTGTTAGCTTCTTTAAGGCAGATACCATGTTTTGTTCATTTAAAAATCCTTTGTCTTTGCTCTGTCCCCACAATGCCTACCTTAGACCCTGGCAAATAGTGGATACTCAATTAATATTTATTGACTTGAGTTTGTTTTTTTTTTTAAAGATTTTATTTATTTATTTGACAGAGAGGCAGTGAGAGAGGGAACACAAGCAGGGGGAGTGGGAGAAGCAGGCTTCCTGCTGAGCAGGGAGCCCAATGCGGGGCTTGATCCCAGAACGCTGGGATCATGACCTGAGCCAAAGGCAGACACTTAATGACTGAGCCACCTAGGCACCCCTGACTTGAGTTTTTGAATCATACTTTATTACAGATACAACTTGAAAATATAGAAACCAAGAGGATTATCAGAAGTTAAGATAATTTTAATAAATTTTACTCTTTAGTTGCTGGGAAGGTCTTTTGGAAGAAAGCACTGGGCCATGTGTTTTAAACAGGAGCTGATGTTGATATTTCCTTATATCCATTACAGCACGGATTTGTGGACCTGACAAAATGCAATAGCCAGTGAGTCCTTTATTGAATGGCCCTCAGATGGTTAATTTTGTTTGCTGATGGCAGATACTGAAGCTACAGAAAAGCTGCTCTTGTTCAAAGAGGTTTTTCAATTTTTAATTTGACATGAAGAGTAACATGGTCTACGATACACGCAGACCAGCAGTTATCTCTCATCATCATCTTATTTGGTTGGTTTCAACCCGTCTTGGCTGAAAGCAGCTCTATTGTAGGTAACTTTTTGTGGCTCTGGCTTACATGTGTGGTTCAATGACAAGATTCTTGATAAATTGGAACAGAGAATGAGGAAATGGGCTTTTAAATGGTCAACTGATCATTCACTTCTCTGGGCTTCGTTCCTGCCTTGACAGACTTATTAAAGAAAAGAGTTACACAAAGAAGACCTGGGATTTGTCTCCCAGGTCCTGGTCAAAGGAGAAACACAGACATTTAGAGCCAGAAGGCATCTTAGAGGCCATCTCCTTCATCCAACTTTGCCATTTTAATGTAAGGGAACTGACGCTCAGAGGATTACGTGACTCACCCAAGGTCTTGCAGCTCATTCTGGAGTTAGGGCTCTTACCTTGCTCACTTTTTTGCTGATTGCTGTTAGGGAAACCTAGAAGAAAAAACTCCTGTGATACCCCAGTTTTTCATGGACTTTTTCCAAGAATACCATTCTGTGGGGGATTATTATGAGGTTTCTGGATTTCCTTAACCGGGCCACCACTTTAAGTGACGGAGTCTGGAAAGAACACTGGCTGGGAATCTGGACCTACTCTTGAGCTGGTATGTAACCATCACTGTCATGTATCAAGCACCTATTGCATGCTAGATATTGTGCGTATATTATTTTTATCTATGATGAATCTAGAAGGAGATATCATTGGCCCTATTTTGTAGATGGAGAAGCTGAGACTTAAGGGAGGTTAAGCATCTCTCCCTTTGTCATGCAGACATTCAAATCTAGTGTCCGATTGATTCCCAAATCCGTATTCTTCTCATATACTGCATTGCATTTCTTATTGTCTTCAGGCAAGTTACTTAACATCTCGAAACGTGCTTCCTCAACTGTCAAATGGATACACTAAAATTCTTCTTAGCATTGATGTAGGATGAAATGAGAAATAATACATCTAAAGTACCTAGCTTGGGACTCGACATAGAAGACACTCAACAAAAGTCAGTTCCATTCTGCACCTATATCCATCTTCCCTTTGAATTTTTCTGTAGGATTTATATCCTGAACTATATTGACTCATGTTGAAGAGAGAAAATGGAAATACTCCCAAGGTGTCAGACAAGGTCAGAAGTAGATTAAACATTTTACATGATAATCCCAAATTGCCAAATTAACCTAATGGCAAGTTTAAATCACAGAGAATTGGGCTCCAAGCCTGTTCGCCTTGAGTGAAATAATTGAATCAACCACAGGGAGAGAGAGCACCAACTTGAACACAGCATCCTAGGCTTAAAATGCAGGTAAGGCTTCCAGAAAAAAAAAAAAAGTGTCCAATATTCAGGCAAAATGTTAGGCAGTGGATTTTTCTGTGTCCCATTTAGTGATCCTATCTAGTATGTTCCATAAAATGTGAAAGGATGCAGGCATATTCATTTAATAATTCCAAGTAGGCATCAGAAATTATTCGACCATTTCTTGAAGCAATGTACATTCTTTTGTACTACACTTCTAAAATTATAGTCTAAGTATAGATATGATTCAATTTACAAAAATTCAATTTGCATGAAATGCTTCAGAAATACATCTATTGTATTTAGCCAGGAACACTTTTTACAGTTGATAGCAATCAAAGAGGTTTATATTAAGAGGATGACAATGAAATGAAAATACAAATAAAAAGAATATCATGCTTGATTCAGCCCTGCACAAGAGAGTGGAGGACTGAGAAGGAAAATCACAATAGTATAAAACAAGATCAGTAAGTTTTCAGATTTAGTAATTGACCTTAGGAAAAATCATTACAAAAACTCCTGAATGAAAAGGTGTGTGTTTATGCCTGAAGTATGATCGGAGTGCTTCATTTAAACATTCCATCACACAAGACTTGAGAGAAAGATGACTACCAAGCAAAATGCTGCTGTTGTCTAGAATATAAGTTGTAAGGGGGCGGGGACCATTCATACCTACATTTTGTTACTTTTTCTATTGCGTAGCACAGTGCTTTGACCATAAAGAATACTCAATAATTATTGAATGAGTGAAAATAAGGAATAAGGTCTAATCTGTGGTAGAAGAAAAGTTTACCAGAGGGCTACTGAATGAAAATTTGACCCAAAATACCTCCGGAGCAAGGTTAAGAATTCCAGAGGATGCTGGTATAAGCATAGTGTCATTGCACTGAGTTTTCTGTAGGTAAAACAAGAAGGAGAAATCTGCCTGAATACATTTTATGCTACAATGTGCCTACCGAATGAAGAGCATCCTTTTCCATTGGGTATTATTCCAGAGTCTGTCTAGCATTCTTCCCCATGGCAGGAGATAAATTATAGTTATATCATTTGTTAGTAGATAAATTTCCTTTATAATAGTCCAAGATGTTGTCCACAGGATAGCAAGATGGACTGAATTTTGGGCATGTCACCTGATTAATCAGTAGAAACAGAAGATACTCTAGAAAACTAAGTGATGTTCCAATTTTTGCTTAATTTTCTGACTTCGCAGACTTTTAAAACCTTCTATTGAGGGGCGCCTGGGTGGCTCAGCCGTTAAGTGTCTACCTTCGGCTCAGGTCATGATCCCAGGGTCCTGGGATCGAGCCCCGAATTGGGCGCCCTGCTCTGCTGGGAGCCTGCTTCTTCCTCTCCCACTCCCCCTGCTTGTGTTCCCTCTCTCACTGGCTGTCTCTGTCAAATAAATAAATAAAATCTTAAAAAAAAACCCAACCCTCTATTGACTTATCAGCATACATTCTCTAATTGAAAGTACTTTTTAAAGAATTGTACTGCAATAATTGGGTTGAGTAGCATATATACCAGGGTTTGTCTTTATAAAATTCTCTCTGTTCAGTGAGATTTAATCCAGTGTGGTCAAGCTACCCCACCTCAGAAGCACGTTGCCACTGCTGGGAATCCGTCTAGCCTCCACAGAGCTCCAGATTCTATTGTGATGGAAAATCTGAGATTTTTAATGTGAACTTCTCCATCCTTATATGTCCCGCATTTCCTCTCTTCTGCATTGCAGCTCATTCTCACTTTTACCACTCAGGAATTTCCTCCATTTTCTGAGTACTTGACATGACATTTCTGGAACGTTGTGATCTTCCCTGGTGGACAATGGAGTTCTAATCCTGTCCCAAACCTGCCTCCATCAGGTGCGGGATGAAGTCTCTCTAGTGATGGCTGGCTCCCAGTCCCTACTGGACATCCGTCAGCAGGTGGACTCTTTTTTTCAACCTGTACTCTCCATAATGGTTGTAGAGAAGGGCAACTACAGAGCAGAAGCAGGGGAAACTAGCATGACTCAGCTTCCTTTGGAGGGTTCCATGGGTCTGGGCATGGGGAAGAGGAGGAAGGAAGCTTTTCCTCTTTTAGGTTATGAGAATAGAGTAACCTATTGCATCTAATTTATCCACAACTATCTGGTAGCACAAATGACTAAGTTATTTACTTACTGTTGACCTCCAAATTGGCCCAGAGCTTAATAGTCACTCTTTGGTTAATCCTTATTAGAATCATTAAAAGACAGGTGAGGTGGGGGTGGGGGGTGGGATTTCTTCCTGGAAGCCACAGAAGCATTTAGTATCGTGTCTCAGTGATTCAGAAGTGTTAGTCTTGTCTCCCTAGCTAAAACACAAGGATGGCCACCTTTTCCTGGGTGTGGTACGGAGAAAAGTAAGGTGGCCAGAGACTACTACTCCTTCATGCCAGGCCAGTATTATCTTCATCCCTTCCCCTTGAGCGTGGGTGGGACCAGGGACTTGCTTTCAGCCAACAGAATGTGATAGAGGTAAACGGGATGAAGGAAGGAGAGTCTAATTCAGGTCTTGAACTGGCAAACAGCCATGTTGTCAGCTGCCTATGGAGAGGGCCATTGGCAGGGAATTGTAGCTGCACTAGTCCTGAGAGCAGCCCCCAGCCAGCAGCCAGCCAGCAAAAATACAGGGACCTCAAATTTACAATCACAAGAAGATGAATTCTGCTAACCACGGAAGGGATCTTGGAAAAAGATTTTTCCCTAGTCGGACCTTCAGAAGAGAACATAGCTTAACCATCACATCAATTGCAGCCTTGTGAGACCCTGACCAGAAAACCCAGTTAAGCTATGCCCAGACTCCTGACCCAACAGAAATGGAGCTGATACATGGATTTGTGGTAATTTATTATGCAGCAATAGAAAACTACTAGACTGCATGTGTCTCATCTCTCTCCCTTCAGACATCTCTCAGGAAGCTGGGTACATCATAGGTGCTCAATAATTAAACATTATCTTGATTGATCCATCAATCATCCTCAGACTTTGTCCTTTGACGTACTAGATTTGGGAACTTTGAGATCTCACTAATTTTCTACACATTTGTTTTAAGTAATNCCCTGACCAGAAAACCCAGTTAAGCTATGCCCAGACTCCTGACCCAACAGAAATGGAGCTGATACATGGATTTGTGGTAATTTATTATGCAGCAATAGAAAACTACTAGACTGCATGTGTCTCATCTCGCTCCCTTCAGACATCTCTCANAGCTGATACATGGATTTGTGGTAATTTATTATGCAGCAATAGAAAACTACTAGACTGCATGTGTCTCATCTCTCTCCCTTCAGACATCTCTCAGGAAGCTGNATACATGGATTTGTGGTAATTTATTATGCAGCAATAGAAAACTACTAGACTGCATGTGTCTCATCTCGCTCCCTTCAGACATCTCTCAGGTACATCATAGGTGCTCAATAATTAAACATTATCTTGATTGATCCATCAATCATCCTCAGACTTTGTCCTTTGACGTAGTAGATTTGGGAACTTTGAGATCTCACTAATTTTCTACACATTTGTTTTAAGTAATTAGGGGAAAGTCATATCTTGTCTTATCCTTAGAGGAAAAAACAAGTTACCAAGAAATAAAATACTCTTCAACATTACTTTTGCTCCAGAAATAAACATCAAGAGGTATATTGAAGTGCAAGTGTGATGGGAGAGCCTTCTACTGCTGTTTTGGCTTGAAGGGATGTCTAGATGACAGAACTGGTCATGCTGAATGGAGGTTTGGTTAGTTTCTGTCACACTAAAGAATGGTTTAGGGTGTAAGGAGAGCTTTTCTTTCCATATAACATGTGGGGTCCAGTGGGAAATGAAAGTGCTGCCTCTGTTCAAAAAATGGGGGGAAGTATGGTCAAAGATACTAATAACTTTTCTACAGTTCTCTCTAGCCCTNCAAGAGGTATATTGAAGTGCAAGTGTGATGGGAGAGCCTTCTACTGCTGTTTTGGCTTGAAGGGATGTCTAGATGACAGAACTGGTCATGCTGAATGGAGGTTTGGTTAGTTTCTGTCACACTAAAGAATGGTTTAGGGTGTAAGGAGAGCTTTTCTTTCCATATAACATGTGGGGTCCAGTGGGAAATGAAAGTGCTGCCTCTGTTCAAAAAATGGGGGGAAAGTACGGTCAAAGATACTAATAACTTTTCTACAGTTCTCTCTAGCCCTGTCATGACGGGTNCAGTTCTCTCTAGCCCTGTTACAGGTATGCTGTATTTTTGAAGGTATTTTGTTGTATTAAGTTTGATGAAGCTAAAATTAGGGAACTCTGAACAGATTTGCAGGAAAAAAATGTTTTAAAGGCTTTTAAAACATTAAGGAGGCAGTCTAGGGTGATAACGAACAGGGGTTAAGTATTAAATACACTAAGTTACATTTTTGTTCATGTTTCATTGTCCAGAAGCAGCAGGAAACTGTAGTTCAGTTGTGATCAAGCAGGAAAAAAGAAACACCAACAATCGGAGTGTTTACCTTATGACGGGGAAGGTGGGGGGAGGTGGGGGAGGAAGTTCTCTACATTGATTGTGCTCCTCTTTATACAGACCCTCTGGGTCTAATTCCCTTCATGTCCCTTCTCTGCATTCCCTCTATCCCATGAATTTTTATATGCCCTTGGGAGGGGCATGGAGCTGGGGGAGAGGCTTCCTCTAACTCTGCTTTGAATCTTCTTTTAATAGTATCAGATGCCTTTTATCTACTTTACTATGGTAAGACCTCCTTCTCTGAAGAAATGATTCCTCATAGTCTAGCTAAAGTGGGAGGAAAGCCCCAGCGTAAAAAGAAAATATTTGCAATGCAAAACATAAATTGCTTAATATATTAGAATTATTTTTTCCACCTGCAGGATTCCCAATACTTTACTAGGAAAATCAGTGTGTGTGTGTGTGTGTGTGTGTGTGTGTGTGTGTGTGTCTGTGTGTGTGTACATGGCATGCATGTACGTTATGCAAATGAATTTTGCTGAACAGATCAAGGAATGCATGATAAACACCATATTTACATGTAGACTTTAATGTCACACAGGGTATCCTTTATTGAAAGTTACTAGTCTTGGAAAAGTTTTTGAATGAATCCAGTGAGCCACATTGTGGTCTCTCTAAGTGGCCAGAATAATAGATTTCCTTAACAGACATATAACCTTAACAGAACTGAATTCTGGGTCTCTACCTGCTACTTCACTTCAAGCAAAGAGGTTTGATACATAATCAAGTCAAGATGGGGAAGACAGGCCCCAGAGTAATCCTGTTAATATTTCTGCTATTAAGGTATCTGTTTCCTATATTTGGAATACCCAGAAAGAATGGAATCTAAATATTTAAACGTCTCACAGAAAAATATCTGACAACTGGAAAATGTCTTAAAAGCCTATATATAAAGTCTGGTGCTGGATAATCAGAATCAGCTAACAGAATTCATTTTTATTAAAGCATTTCAAATGATCAAGTCACTGATGCGTTTTAACATTATAATGGCATAATACCCTTGCCTCAAGTCTTCAGAGAGGCAAAATGATCACAGATTAAGCAAGTTCAACTGCACACAATGTCTTCAGGAGCACAGGAATATTACTTCATAAGAAGTCCTTCTGAGATGGTTGAAAGGTATAAACTTCCAGTTATAAGATAAACAAGTACTGGGATGTAACGTACAACATGTGGACTCCAGCTAACACAGCGGTGTAATATATAGGAGAGTCATTAAGAGAGTAAATCCTGGGGTGCCTGGGTGGCTCAGTCATTAAGCATCTCCCTTTGGCTCGGGTCATGATCTCTGGGTCCTGGAATCAGCCCCGTATCGGGCTCCCTGCTCGGCGGGAAGCCTGCTTCTCCCTCTCCCATTCCCCCTGCTTATGTTCCCTCTCTCTGTCAAATAAATAAATAAATAAAATCTTTAAAAAAGAGAGAGAGAGAGTAAATCCTGAGAGTTTTCATTGCAAGGAGAAATTTTTTTCCCTTTCTTTTTTTCTTCTTCCTTTTTCTTGTATCTAGATGAGAAGATGGAATCATTTCACAGTAGATGTCAATCAGACCTGCATGCTGTACACCTTAAACTCATACAGTGCTGTCTGTCAATTATCCTCAATAAGATGGGGGAAAGATGCTTCTGGTATGAATGATGAGATTTTGAGGAAGTTCCATTTTGATGCAAAATGATCTCGTTGCCCATGGTTATGAATGACTGCATGCCCAGTTCTCTTGCCCGTCTTCCCGGGGGTCCTTTCCTGCCTGATGACAAAGGGAGTTCTGGGATTGGAAGACATGAACCAGGTGATGAGGTGAATGAGAACCTGACCTACATAGGATTTCTTCTTCCTCCCCAGCCCCAGTTTTGTCACGTGTAGTAAGTGAGAGTGTGGCAGGAAGTAATCAACAGAGAGGGCACAGATACTTGACTCAGAAAGAGAACGCCGGGCACTGCCACAAGGAATCTGAACTTTCAGTCTTCATTCCGGCCCTAACACGCATCCTCAGCAGGATGAGAAAAGAAGTGAGCAGCCCTGTTTCACTCTGCGGGGGAACGGGTTGCCCAAGGGCTGGATGCATTGTCCATCTGCCCACAGATTCGGGATTCTGGGGCAATGTAATCATCACTATCCAGAGGAGACCTCTGACTTGTGCACCCTCCGGGGGACCGTAGACTAGAGCCACCTCACTCACGTGGAAGCGGGTGGAAGAGACTCATTTGCTTGAGAAACGCCAGAAAAAATGACAGTCCACGCTCCACTGTCTTATCAGCCCTTTGCTGTAAATTCGGAATATTGGCAGGTTACAGAAACTTTTGTGGGCTGTGGAGGACGGACTCAGCACAGTCGCACGGAAGGCCGTGTAGCAGAGGTTGAGAACACAGGCTTTAAGGTAGGCCACAACCTAGACTCAAGTCTCACCTCTGTCTCAGACCCATGATGGGGTATTGGGCAAGCCATTCCATCCTCTAAGGCCAGTTCAGTCATTTCTCGATGAAGCTGCTGAGAATACTTTCCTCATGAGATTAAAATTAAGAGTTTATGTAAGACCTCACTTAATGCCTGGCATCTAGTAAGGACTTGATACGTGGGGGCTCAATATAATCACCACCAATGATTTCTGAAACAATTAATGGTAAGTTGTGTGTATATATGTACATATGCATACATATATATTTTTTTTGCAAGGCCCAAAACCTGGTGGGACAGGGTCCTGGTCCTTTTCAATGTTTTGTAAATCGTCCTATACATCTGTGGTGATTTATAAATAATAAAAACAATAAAAATGCATGTGTAATCACTTTCAAGCCGAGCAGACATCTTAAAATTTTCATAGCACCAAAGTCATTACCAACGAATTGGAGTCTTGATGTTATCTAAATGTGGGCTCGCTGATCCTTCCAGCTGTTGTCGGTGCTCTCCTCATTTTTTCTCTTTCATTTTCCCCACATTATTCCACCTCTAGGAGCAGGACTCAGCAGCTGGAGTCACCACAGGACCTGATTGATGGCTGCAGGACCCAGATGGCAGAGGCCCGAAAATGTTTCTGGCAAATACCTCTACAAGCTGGAGTGTGAGTGTGTGTGTGTGTGTGTGTGTGTGTACTCTTCCCTTTTATTGGCACTTGAGCTAAATGCCCAGCAGCCGCTTCTTGGCTGGGTTCCATTCAAACTACAGTTGGCGCCTGTGAAAATGGCTTTGGCTCCAATATCTTATGTGTGACTGTCTATCATGAAGAATTTTCCCACTGCTGATGATTTCTATTTTTACGAATACTTGAAAATACATGTCTCACATAAGAGTTCTGACCTCCTTTTATCTTTCCAGTAGAAATTCTTTCATAAAGAAGTGTCATCTCTTTTATACAATTATGCTTTGTGAGGGGCTATTTATAGCACTGTGAAAATTAGGGAACATAGTATTCCTTTTGACTTTCAGAAAAATTGTTAAGCATCAAATTGCATGTCAAAGGAAAAAAATGATCTCATGAAAAAATTAACAGACCTCACTCTTTTCCGCTGTCCCCATACCCTCCACTCCCAAATACATACAGGACGGGTAGTCATTACCCTCCAGTAAAATAAAACTGGCATCAAAAATGAGGCCATGCCTGTCGCGTTTGGTGCAACAGATATACGGCTGAAGGGGGGCCTTTTAACTGCACTGGAAGAGCTAGAGAGTTCACTTTCCAAATGGAAAGCTGTGGTAAATGCTTTCTGAAAGATGTGATCATTATGAAGTGACTGTCCCCAACTTCAAATGCATGGTTTCTTCATTGGAATTTTCTCCTACTGCCTTTCCTTAAAGCGAGATCAATTCTTTGACCTCAGAATCTCCCCGTGTCTCTGTGAGCACTCTTTGCAGACATTGTCTCTCTCCTAGCTGTCATTTATGCGATTTTCAGAAGCAGTAAAATGTTGACACTACCTGGAACTTGAAAACACACTAAACAGAAGTAAGAACTCGTGTCTCTCTCTGGATCCATCTGTTTGGGTGTCAAGAGCCTACCCCACCCTATGCCGCATGGAAAAAGGAGGAGAGGCCAGCTCCAGCTGTCGGGATCCTCAACAAGTAAGGAAGAGATTTCTTTTAAAAATGTAGCTAAGGCGATGAATAAATGTAACACACTTGCTCGCATCCTTTATTAATTAGTACAGAGAGACTCCAGGACTGGGAAAACAAAAGATAGCGGGCCTTTCTCTAACGTGTATTTTAAGTTTTGTGCAAGCAGCAGGAGAAGTTTCTCCTGGAGACCTGGAGGATCTGGTATCCAAGGCAAGCTGAGGTCAGAGGCTGGCATGATCCATTCTGAAGGAAGAGTCCCTGTGAAATTGTTAGCACTAATCCTAGAATCTGGAAACTGAATTCTCTGATGAATTCTGATTCAAGTATGTGAACGCTTACAGTGGCTCTGTATGTCGTCTCCAAAACCTGCAAACAACCTACATGTCCTTCAGTGAATGACTGTCCTCTAGTCCATAGTTCAGCAAAACACCAAAATAATACTCAACTATAGAGAGGAATGAATTATTGCTGCACATAACAACGTGGGTGACTATCAGTTGCATTATGATGAACCAAAAAGGTTATATGTTACATGATTCCGTTTACATGTCCTTCTGGGAAAAGCAAAACTCCAGGGGCAGAGAACAGATTAGTAGTTATTAGGGACTGGGGGTGTGGGAAGGGATTGACTACAAAGGGACATGGGGAATATTGGGGGGTGATGGAGCTGTTCTGTATCTTAATTGTAGCGGTAGTTATATAATTGCATGCGTTTGTCAAATCTTGTTGAACTGTACACCTTAAAAAGCGAATTTTACTGTGTGTAAATTTTATTCTCTTAAAAAAGGCTAAGAACCCATTCCATTAAGAAAAGAAATGACAAATAAGCTAATGACAAGTTTGACAGGTATCTTTATAAAGAGGCTCTAGAGATACTTCCAACATATTAAAAAGGGAGAGAATGGATTGCTTTGAAAAAAAATTCCTGATTCAGACTCAGTTCCTGCCTGTTTTCCTAGCAGAGAATCTCATTCTGACCTCAGCCGTGGTAGTGACTCCTGACCTGCCCCATACTGCTGGGGACTGAACACCAGCACACTGCCTGCCTTCTGTGTGGTCACCGGCGTTGAGTTCTGCATCAGCCCAAGAATACCTCGGCGCAGTTCCAACCCTCAGAAGGGTTGCAGACCACTGTTGAGATGCCCGAGATTCCCCATCTAGGGCTGCTGATGTCTGCGGGGGGAAGTGGGTGGTGAATCCAATTACTTGGGTTGGGGAACCACTTGTTCTTATCAATTAATTTAATACTTTCCCTAATACATAGTCCAGGGATATGCACACAAACTTTCTTTTTCTTGGGGAGATCAAGTTAACATAAAGTAGAAGGGTAGCCCTGAGCAGGAAAGGATAATGTATAGCCTTCAGAACACATGGAAAGTAGAAATGTCATCCACTCATTGATGGTGTCTGGTCAGGCTATGGTTGGATATAGGGATCAATCGATCTATCTATCTACCTATTTACCTGTAGATAGATACACACACACACACACACACACACACACACACACACACAAACACTCAGATGACTGTGTGTAAACAGTCAGTCCATCTCTTGATTCTTAAGGGCCACCTCCTTAAGCCACTGCCCTACCTGTGAACACAAACTATGCATGGCCCTGCCTTAATGTGAGGGGCTAAAACAGTTTTCCTGAGTTCTCCAAGAGTTTCCACACTCTGGTACCATCTAGAACGATCTGACCCTCATTTTATGCCCCTTACCTCTGAAGGGACATATGACCATATCCTTGTCGATGGAGTAAACCAGTGACTCCTGCATTTCTTGGCCTCCTCCTGCCAAGTAGACACACATTCAGGTAAAAGAGGTTATGGGGCCGGTTGATTGCCGGAGCTCCTGAAAGTGATTAAATCAGTATTCTCCTTCATTTTATATGTAACTCAGATCCAGAATTCCATTTGGCAGTGGTCTTTGAGATACTTCTTTCAAGTAATCTGTCTTTCGAATATACCTAGCTATGTGTGTCCCAACTTTGTTGTAAATCTCCTAAGTCGGTGCAATAAAAGCAAGAATATGTAGTCTTCTGAAGATCTTGTAAGTGCTTCAATGATACGTCAGAATAATTTGTGACTAACTTGGTAATTTGGGGGCATGCGTGCAAAGTGGACGCTGCTAAAGTGATTTTTAATGTGCTCAAAAAACAGTTTGCCTTTCCTGTGAAGTAGGCTGAACAGTTTTCTCTTCAGTCCTGTTGACACTATTAATTTGCTTTGCAATTTCTCCCCCTCCCCATTTTTCTATCACTATTGCAAACAGAAGCGAGGAAAGCAAGGCTTGAGAGCCCTTGTGGAGAGAGCCATTTGCTCCGGCTGAAGCAAGCAGCAAGGCCAATCAGCCTGAAATCTGAATTTTTCAGACACATAATAGACCCTTGGCTTATCAAAGACTCTCATCTGATTGGAAAAAATCAAAGGTAAACTTCAGGGCTCATGGAATTAAAAGACAAATGAGATGTCATAATTATCAGAGTGGCTAATTTAGAAAATTAAGCTGTTCACATAGGTGACATAATTGCTTGTCACAATCACTCTTTTTCTCATTAGCTTCCTCCATTCAGCACCTACGGGCTGCAGAACAGTCTTTGGCCTTACTCAACAGTATGGGTGTTCTTTGTGGTTCAGGGTCACGTTGCTTTTCTCATTGCCTGTTAGGAATGCATGTTTATTAGCAAGTTTATTTGAAGAACAGTTCTAAAAATTCCAGTCTTTCTCAGTTGGGTATTTGGTGGTATTTTACATTTGTTTGTGAGCAAACATTCTTTTGAATTAATTAGTTAGTTATCAAGATAGGATTTATAGAATTGATGGACCTTATTAATATTCCATGGAAAACGTTACAGATTTTCATATAGAGCGATATAAAAAAAAAACCTCTCAGGGCTTGAATAAAATTTTTCTTTAATTGTCTTCCCAAATTCTGAAGAGAAGGAAAAGAAATATCTTTTCAAGGCATCCGTTTATTTGCCTAATGTTTTAGTATTTGATTTCTGTATCTCCAGACTAACCTAAACAAATTCTCTATAAGAGAATTCTTTGTAAGACTGACAGTAATACTGTTTCTGTGTCAGCAAGTTCAGAAATTATTAAAGATAATGTCTAAGAAAGGAAACGAGTCTTGTTTGCTATGTGCTTCTAAAGGATGTCATTGTAAACGGGCAAGGTTAAACATTTTGGATTAAAAACATGAGTATGAGATTGACTCAGATCCTACTGTCTTGTAAAGTTGTAGAACACGGCTGGCATGACTTATGGAAGGACCAGAGTATGGTACCCATTTGAAGAGGTCAGTTATCCTGAATGCACACAACGAAGCCGTCATCTCTATATTTCAGGAATATTCACGTAACTATTGTGTTTTGATTTCACTAACATTTATTCGTGAGGTAATTGTGTTACAGGAGCTATTGTGGTTATAGACTGAAAGCCAATAGCTCCGAAAGACAAAGAAAAATCCAATCAAATCCCTAAAGGTCTGAGGTTTCTATGAACCTTGCCTTTACCCATAACTGAACCTAAGCGGTAGTGTATACTCTGAGGACCTATAGACAGTGAATTTTGTGGAGAATTTTTCCCCCAAAGAAATAGACACGGTCCGATTATGGTAACGTTATGTTTATTCCCTCGACACAATGCAGTTGTTGACAAGAGAAATGGTGCACTAGACACTCTTAACCAGAAAAGGCTAAAGACTAAGGCAAAGACGAGAAAGGTGTCGAACTTTCTCTAACCTTTCTTTGTCCCTGATACCCTTCAGGCTCCAGTCATACACCAAAGCCCTTGGGTTGAGTTTGTTTTGGGGTTCTGAATAAGACCGTGTGCTAGTTTGTGGCAGAGTAGACATTGAGTTAGAACTCACAGAGACAAGAAAGAGACAGAACAGATGGGGTGGCACTAACAAATACAGGAATTTGGGGACATCTCAGTGTTTTCACATTTACAAAATGGATCTTGTAGATGACCCTAGTAAGGTTCAGGGATATATGCTCTTATACACAGTTAGTTAAACAACATTCCAAGTTACTCAGATAATTATACACAGGCGTCACCCTGCACCAAATTGTCCCTAAACTTCCAGCTCTCCAATGGACACAGGACAGGAAAGGCGAGCCCCCACCTTCTAACCTTCTGATATACAGAAGGACATGGGTTCTCAGTGGCTTGGTTTAGTTTCACTATGGAATCATTTTTATGTCCACGCCTCAGAACTTCCCCACAGATTTCTCTCCACTGGGATGGCTCAGTGTTTCTGTCCTTGTCCCCATCTCCAAGCTCTTCTAGCCTAATCAACTTTATCTGGGAGTGGATTTAATTAGTTTCCTCTCTGGATGGGTTGGATTGAAGAGAGGCTTTCTAAAGGCTTGTTGGGGGGAGGGGGCACCCCCTGAAAAGAGATCAAATTTATTTATGGTGTCCTTTGGGTAGGTGTTTGATTTCCTTGATAAAACATCATTTGAGTATTTAAAGGTTTCTCTCTGGGTGTTCTATAGCTGGTCTGAAGCCATGTTCTCTTAAATGGCGATCACAAGTGCAGACAGGACAAGTGAGTCCATACAAAGTGTGTTCTATTTAAACCTATTGCTTGGAACTTACTATTTTGTTTTTTAGTTTTACAAGGGCCGCGTATTAGAGACAGTTACAAACAATTCTATTGTACTGTAATTATAGCGTTTCAATTTATCTGCCTTATTTTCTCTCTTGAGAATCAGAAAAGACTGTCCAGATTCAAATTTATTTGCTTACTCTCTTAAATAACAAATTCATTAGGAATGTAAATAATATACATGGTAAGATACCTTGTTAAAATAGAAGTGAAACTCTATCATAATTATATCCAAAAATTAGAAAGCATTTAAGAGGCTTTTGTGTATCAGGGGTGGTCATGTTAAAGATAGGTTTCTTAGCAACTATCAACGTCCTTCTGTTTCTTGCAAGACTCTTAGTTTGGGAGAAAATTGTCACATTTTCTTGGGTTTCCTTTTAAGGGGGTGCCACTGTGAAGTTAAAAATGGTCACAGCAAGTCATTGTTTTTGAAATTGTACTGCTAAAATGCATTCAGTTGTTCTCCGAAGTCAGACTGTTATGACCAGAAATAAACTTACCACTTTAAAAGGATCAATTGCTCCTGCAAATTAAATCTATCCTAAGTAGCATTTTGCTGGCTATGCTTATATTTGGTGTACATTCAGTCCTGCCAAGGCTTCTGCCCCTGTGTTATTTTCCAAATAGAGTATTCAAGATCCTGACAGAGACTGTCTCATCATCTCTCTACTGTAAACACTGGTCTTTTGCCAGCAATGAATATACAAACCAAGCAGAGGTGTTTACGATATCATTTTAACGTACTGATCAGTATCTGATCTTCCTTATCAGAAACTTCTCAAGGAATCAAGAATGTTCTGTCTAATTCATTTAAGCAAATTGGTACATCTATAGATCTCAAGAGGCCAAAGTAGAATGTACTGATTTTCCCATAGTTTATTAGATCCTTTTTGAAATACTTTTTATTAAAGGAAATATTCCTCAGGTGCTAATGAAAACAAGATTATAAAGATGTAGAATTTGCTCAAAACCCATAAAATCTTTAGCAGTCATTTGACATCTACTTAAAATTTCCTTTCAAATCGAGGTTATGAGACTATATTTAATGAGCCTGTGTTGAAATAATGCCTTGGTCCAAAGCTACTTCTTTTATGAAATGAAGGCTTAAGAATGGATCAACTGGAAATATCTAGGCATCTGGGATGAAACTGGTGTTGGTGAAAAAAAAAAAAGCCACCGAGCAGGCTTCACAGATTGTGACCAGGTCTTCTGCTGAACTCGCCCGGAGTCCTCATAGTTAGGAACGGACATCTTTAATTCGGGCTTAGGTTAGTTAAGTAAGTGCACCGATGGAGCCGCTGGCTGAGTTCACATATATGGAGCGATATCTACCTAGTACCTCCCGCGAAACTTCTGAAATGGCTTCTCTCCCCTGAAACCAAAATGGACTGTGGTCAAAGTCTCTGGTCTCTTTTGCATAGTTCTTTCTTTGGATTCTATACTTGTGTCATGGGGATAAGTGATTCCTTCTACGATAATAATGCCTCTTGAAGTGTGAGAGCTGGGCTGGGCTCTCAGACTCACTGAATCCCAAATTCTGTTGTTCAAGACTTCTCCATTGTGTATCAGTGAGTTTGTGGTGGTGGGTCTTCAGCTATTGTCGTCTTTCTCCTGGTACTTCTCTCTCCCTCTGTGCCTTTGTTCTCTTTACTGCCCCACAATCAATGGTAGAAAAGTACTACTCTTTGCCTTTTTTACACTTGATCTTAGCCAAAAGGCCGAGAAGCGATTCTTTGCCTTTAAAAAAAAAAAAAGATTTTATTTATTTGAGAGAGAGAGCACAAGTGGGGAGAGGGATAGAGGGAGAGGGAGAAGCAGCTCCTGCTGAGCAGAGAGCCTGATGCGGGGCTCAATCCCAGGACCCTGGGGTCAGGAGCTGAGCTGAAGGCAGACACTTAACTGACAGCCACCCAGGCACTCCTTTCCCTTTTTTTTTTTTTTAAACCTCTTCTCCCCTTCCCTTGCACTCATCTCCTGAACCCATTGTTAGCTAACCATTAGTTATGGTAAGTTGAGCTCCTTTTTTATTGCCCCAAATTTGAATTTATTTCTTGAGGTAACCACTTTTCTCTAGAGCCATGTGTCTCCCCCCACATTAGGCATCATGCATGTGAGCGCTGTGATAAGCAGCATGACACCCTCACCCAAGATGTCTGTGTCCTAATTCTCAAGACCTATGAATATGTTACCTCATGTGGCAAAAGGGACTTTGCAGATGTGATTAAACAAAGGACCTTGAGGGAGATTGTCCTGCATTGTCTGGATAGGTCCTCAAGTGGGAGAGGGAAGCAGAGGAGAAGGTCTGATGTGATGTGAAAAGGACTCAGCTCACCTTTGTTAGTTGCAAAGATGGAGGAAGGGAGCTAGAACCAAGAAAGGCTCATGGCCTCTGGAAACTGAAAAGAGGCGAGGAAATGGATCCCACCCAGAGGCTCCACAAGGAATATAGTCCCATTGAGGCCTGATTTTAGCCTGGTGAGACCTGTGCCCAACTTCTGATGCAAAGAACAGCAATATAATGAATTCGTGTTGTTTCAAGCCACCAAGTCTGTACTCCTGTGTTACAGCAATGAGAGAACACTAATATGAGCCCTTGAGACTCTCCCCCCAGGGCAGCAGCGAGCTGTTCATCTGCTGGCTCTAGCCTTACTGAGCTCTATGGCTTCCTCTGGCAAGGGGACACCTCAACCCATGGGGACATTTTACTAGATCTCCTGTTTACCTTAGCCTTTTGGTTTCAGGTGGGGAAAAAAAAAATGGCTCCCAGCAAGATTCTGTCTCCCTGAACAAAACAGCCCTCTTTCTAGATAAGCCTTCTCTATTTTCTCTCATTAAAAACTCACCCCTTCTCTCTTTTATGGCAATGAACAAATGCTTGCATTTGATCTGTAAAAGTGGTGACACATATTTAAATTGTAGTTGACCTAGCAGAAAATTGTGTCAGAACTTTTATGTATTTTTTAAAAAGGTTTTATTTATTTCTGTGAGAGAGAGAAAGAGGACATGAGTGGGAGGAGGGGCAGAGAGAGAGGGAGAAGCGGGATCCCTGCTGAGCAGGGTGCCTAGTGCTGGGGGGCTTGATCCCAGGACCCTGGGATCATGACCTGAGCCCTAACGTCAGAAGCTCAACTGACTGAGCCTCCAGACGTCCCACATCAAAGTTCTTAAATCATTTACTTTCTTCTGTCATATAAATCAAATGATTTGTGGGAAATATGAAAACATGCAGTGTATACACTGGTGTTATTAAAAATGGTATTTGAAGAATTCATTACCTGGCAAAAAGGTATTAAGTAAAAACTATGTCTTGAAAAGATGAGAAGATGTCCACATGCCCTTAATAATTTTCTGATTTAAGAAAGGAATATATGGGGCCCCTGGGTGGGGCTCAGTCAGATCCAACAAGATGTAAGGAAATTTTGATCGGTGATATCACAGCTACTGCAAATATGGCTATGATTTGTTGCCTACACTTATAATTGAAGAAGAAGCTAAATTTCGTTATAGGACAAGTAAAGATGTAATTGTTTGCCCACCCATGTTTAAGGACTCCCAAGACCCCAGGTTTAGCTAGGTATCCCTGATCTAAGTTAATGCCAAAGAAGGGCTTCAAAAGAAGTACATCTTAAAATGTTAGTCCTGAATCAGGATACATTTGTTATATGATTTTTATAATTATTAATTTTGATGGGTCACTTCAAGCTCACCACATTCTTCTCTGAGAGAAAAAAAAGGAATCTTTAGAGGAAAGAAATCATATCAGTAAAAGGGACAATCTGCTCTTGTCTGTTTATTTATTTATATCCTGCCTTGTTCCAGGAAGGATTTAAGACGGCTTGTTCCTGTCTAAATTCCTAGAACTTGGTTAATTAAATCTTCTGAAAATGTAAATTAAAATGCAGTAACATTATTTGACAAATGGGACAAAATTATTATCATCTTTTGAATAATTATGTGATTGGGAATGGCTACATCGTATTTATCTAATCTGCAATTAAATCATTTATATATGCAATTAAATCATTTATATCTGCAATACATAAATTCGCATCATCAATAACAGAAAAATGTGGCCAATGGCCAAGTTTGTTGCAAGAACAAAATAGCCTGTGTCAGGAGAAAGGGTCACCGATGATGTTTTAATTGAAACGCTGACAAATTAAACAAGGGCATAACTCATCCTTTCAGCTAGCAAGTGACACAAAGATTGCCACACTGAACTGGAACTATTCTGTTTACCCTTTTCTACGTATTCTATAATATACACTTGCCTTGTGGCAACATCTCTGTTAAATCGCCAAAGTACTGGCTTTCTAGATAGTTTCGAATCTCTGTTGGAGCAAGTGTCTACATTATTGTGTAAACCTCAATTAACGTTGCTACCATACAATTTCACACCGATTCAAAAAAATTCACTAAGGACCTAATATGTGCAAATTAGTGTGCTAAGAGCATGGAGGTAGTAGGACTATTAGCCTACAAATGATAAAGTCCGCAACACAAGTCTCCTTCTTTGTATTATCTATCTAAAGAAACTTCAATCTGACCCTGAACTGCCTCCCTAAGAAAGCAGCGTGAGGGCTCCACCTCCATCTCTCTTTAGATCATCCAAAAATGCTGAACACTTACATGGCACCTAGAACATCAAGAACCTCCGGGCCGTCGAGCTGCCACCCACATGGAAACCAGTGCGGTCCTTGAATTCTGGTGGCTCTTTATTGCCATGTTTTTGTGGGACATGGGAATCTTTGCAGAGGATGGAAAGTTTGGTGCCTGGGTCTGGTGCACACACAGCCGTTTCCTTGAGAGCTTGTCACTTCTCTGGGGTGCTGACACGAAGACGTGTCTAGGACTATTTCCGCAAACTGCGGACCTCCTTCCTATTCCCATCCTGAAGGAAATCTCCTCTCCCCTTCTCTTCATTTGCAACTGGAGGGACACCTTCTTCTCTCTTCTTGCACTCCAAGACATCGAGCATTGTCATTGAGTTTAGGCTTGTATAGAACAGAGGTGCTGTTCACTCCAACTAGCTACAGTTTTCTCCACGCACAATGATCACCTCTCCCACAAAATAGGTCCTTTTCCAACCTCCAGGAAAAGGAACACAAAACCTGCTTGATGGAGGAGGAGGATAAATAATAGAGTCAGAACCAACGCAAATCAGTATCTCAATAAATTAGTCTGTCCTCTTAGAAGATGTGACTTTAATGCTTAAGGAGTCAGTGAAGTGGGCTTTTAAATCCAGATATTCTGAAGTCAGGTGAGGATGAAAAAATAATAATAATGAAAAGATGATTTTGCAACTGATGAATCACTGAACTTTACCTCTGAAACTAATAATATGCTCTGTTAATTAATTGAATTTAAATTTAAAAAGATTTTGTATTCCTATAGGTTGCATTAATATATTTCTTTCCATATGGTACCTGGTAGTTATTAAATTCTGAATTAAATTGATAGGTAGCTAATAAATGCTCTTTCAGGTTAATAATGAAAGTATAATAAACTAAAAATCTATAGAAAGGTAATTTTATTACTTCTATTAATAATCTTTAATATGTAAGCCTGTGTAAATTAGAAAGCTTAGATAATTTTTGTATACCAAATGCATTTTAAAGCAATTGTTTTCCCACTCTTTAATTAGGGACATGTAACAAATGTCACAATAGTATAACACCATCAAAAGCAAAGAAACGTCCTGTTTCAGTTGATACAATCTTCCCAAGAATAAATCTGTAATTTCCAGTGACTTCTTTGGATGAGAGTTTGTGAACCTGATCATTCGCTTGTAGAAGGAACCCAGGTTGTAAAAATGTTTACAAAGTGCATTCTGTGAGTTAACTACTGTACTAAGTGACGTACGTAAGGATTGTATTTCATCCTTCCTAAAATTCCCACTTTTCAGATTGAGAAGCTGAGGGTGTGATAGGTCAGACTCCTTGCCCCCCTCAGGGGTGAACGGGGCTGTGAAATTTTGACGTGGGAAGGGTTTGGCAAGGCAGTTTTGTTGGGAGGGGTCTGGGGGATTAGGTGGGAGGCAGGAGAGTCAGCCTAAAGCTGCCTTTGTAGGCAAGTGTTCTGTTTCCACTGGAGAGCAGAGGCTTATTTTGGGTGCCAGTGGCTGATGGAATTTACAGGGCTTTAGCCACCACCCTGCCCAAGGTATCCATCAGCGCCATCATAACCTATGGTCAGAATTTAAGCCCAAGAGAGTCCAGTTCTGGACCCCTGCTCTTAGCTGCTGAGCTGTGCTGAGAGTCTTGGCCTGTCAGAGATCACAGGTCCAGTCCCCCTTCTCACAACCTCAGCTCCATACCATAAGACATTAATCATCCCCTCTGCTCTTCCAGGCACTGTGCTTGGCTGGGACACAGAAATGGAGAAGGTGGCCTGAGAGACAGACCTTTGGTGAGGCCCTCTGGGAACTCCCCACTTCTTGGCTACTGTTCAAGTAAGTCTCACCTTATCCTGAATTCTGGGCCATCTTGAAATGTATTATGACGTAAGCCACTTAAAATGGTTTATTTTTCTTTGTTGAGACAGCATTGTGTGGTGATGAATAGAAACTCAGGAGCCAAATTGCCTGGGTTCAAATGCTAGCTTCCTACCAATTCATGATATAACCACGTGCAATGGAATTTATGGGCTGGTGCCTCGGTTTCCTCATTTGTAAATCGTGACTATAGTACTACCTGGCTTGTGGGGCTTTACCCATATTGATTAGTTATATTTTATATATCTGAGATACACACACTCTTATATATGGATATGGAAACTTAATCTATCTGATAAACCTGATAGCTTAGGTTTACCTAAGACAGACGGTTTCAGAGTCCAGCTGAAGGAATAAGCATCTCAGAGTCTTGATTGTTCAGCAATCCACGCTTCGCACTGTGAGACCTCGTGCTCGCCTTAGTGGAGTAGCTCTGAGAAGCTCTTCATGCAGCACCTCCCTTCTCTCGAATAATAATAATTCGTCATTCCTAGCAGTTACGTGAATCATCAAATAAACCTAAGTGCTTTGAACAGTTACCGTATCTAAACTCTTCTTCACGAGTAGAAAATGACAGGATTAATGGGTCCATACTGTTTCGGGTGAGTGGCATTGTAAGGATGCCCTGAAGGAAGAATTGGCCCAGAAGCCAGGACAGAGTCAGGAGAGCTAAAGAAGGAAGGGGAGCAGTTAGCTTGTTTGGTTGGTTGGTTGGTCAGTGGGGACAGTTGTATAAATGGTCACCCAAGCATGTACATTTGAGAACTTCTGGGGTTCTTCTCTCTCTGATACTTTTTAGACAAGTGTAGATCTTGAAAATTGAGACCAACATAAATCCCTGTCCCTGAATTAAGAAATGCTGGGGCCAGACTTAAAAAAAAACCTTAGCTACTTGGTCTAGGAAATACTTGCTCTTAGAAGATAAGATCATGATCTAACCAAAGCAACTTGCTAATCAAATCTTGCTTCAGGACTCCCAGCTCTGCCCACCAGTCCAAAACTACTGCGTCATTACTGATTCCCCGTCCCAGTCAGGCCCCCACTTGCAAGTCCCACCTGGAAATCACTCAGCTCAGGCCCTAAAATCCTGTAAACATCCCTCGCTTAGCTTTGTTTGATTAAAAAAAAAAGTCAGGGCTGGGTGTGCTTTCCTGGTGTTGGAGTGTTGGTCTGGGTAAGAGGGTCAGACACCAGAGAGAACCGCGGGGCTGACTCCACTGTCAGCGAGACCTTTGATGGAAGTGGGCTTGAGAGAAGCTAAGACAAAATAGATTCACACTTACTCTGGACCTTAAAGACAAATAACCCTACCTTTACTTTTAATTAGTATTCATAGTTATTGGAGCTCAGTCACAGTTAGTATCTGGGAACAGAACCCTTGATCACTAAAGTTCTGACTTTGTGTCAAAATGGCTGCATCAGAATGTCATGTTGTCCTGCTGGGATAGAGAGAGATTTCATTCAGTATGTCTGTACGATGTGCTGGCTACCAGTGATTTTTCTTACAAAGGGTTTGTAGAGATTTTCAAAACATCATCATATTCACATAGTAGAACCCATAAGGCAGCAATACGATTTAAAGCGTCTATGGGGCACCCTGTGAACTTCCTACCAATGGAGCTAAGAATCAAGCTCCAATTCCGGGACAGGGGCCTCAGTTGACCTTCAAATATACATCTCTAACAAGTCAGCTGGTTTGGCTAAATCTTTATACAGATTTGTCAAAAGTCATTTCTTTGGGTTTCTCAATATCTTGCATAAATTCCCTTGATTCATCATGGGGGCACCATGTACTTTAGAAGGGACAACCTTATGGGATTACTTTTCTCTTGAGGGGTTATAAAGAAAAGTTAACTTCCTGAGTTAAGAAAACTTGCCTTAGGCAGGGAAGAAGGAAGGTGCTTTTACGGAGTAAAATTGAGAAGCCATGTAGAAGCCAGCAGGAAGGGAAGCATCAGGCCATCAGGCAGGTGACAGTCAGCAGGTAAGCAGCGCGACTTGCCATGCTAATTGATAGGCTTTACACCTGTTGTTTCCATAGTTTTAGGAACAGATCTAGAAGATGTGGGAACCTGCCTTTATATTAGGAGAATTCAGTGAGAAACCTGCCATTGAAGCTTTGGCCAAGTGATAGCCATACTCTGCTGCCTTCTGGCGCTCTTTCTCTGGAGAACCACAGGCATGTAAAGACACAAACCTGAAGACGTACGTACTCCATTGTTCATAAAGAAAAGATTGACATAGCTTTTTCAAAAAAAGTTCATCAAAGTGCACGGTGATAGGAGGTGTTTTTTTTTTTTTAAAGTTAGCTATACATATATTCCTTGAGGCAAAAGACAATGTCTGTTTTAATGCCTAGCATAAGACATGGCCCATAGTAGGTATTCAATAAACTCCTGTTGAATAATGCAGTTTATTGTTACAAATTGATTTTCATTTGGTTGACCGCTAAAACCCTAAGGGAAAAAAATTACTGTGAAGGAATTGCTTGTGACTCATTGAAACTATATCTATCAGGCGCTGATGGCCTGGAATGTTTTCAGTCGGGCTCATTAAGATATAGCAGCAACAGAAACATTCCAATTAAGGAGTATTAATAACCAGGGCAAATGAATGGGTAATGACTCGTGTGACGTGGGAGCGTGTGAAGAGTTTATGAAACTGTCAGTTAATCATAGTTAGACTTCTCCTGTCATTCAACTTGGGGCAAGAGTTCTGTGACAGGTAGGCCAGGTTACAGACGAGACTATGAGTGGTGGACAGGCACAAGGGCGGAGAACACCACTTGGCTACAAGCCACCGAGCAAGCAGGTTCTCCTGTGTTGGGTTCAGGATGGCGAGGGGAAGGCAGGAGCCATTTTTTGTACAAACAGATACATGGGAATGTTTGAATGGTAAATTCAATGAATTGGGTATGATATGTACCCATTACCGTGATCACAGTCATCCTTTTAGGGCTCTAACCTAAGTGGGTAACAGTGTTAGGCTTAATGAGAAAGAGACCTTACTCTTGAGAATTCAAATTTTCAGGACAGAGGAATCAAAAACGATAGGCAAAAGAGTGAAAATACTAATGCAAACGTACAAAGAATACAAAATGTTAAGAAGTAAAGGCATTTAAAGCTGGTGGAAATTTGGCAGGTCAGCTATGGTTGAGGATCCTGGTTGGAGAGCAGCCAGCAAGTAAACACAGAGAGCTGACTTGTCCCAAGTCATCCGCGTGGTGACCTGCAGCGCTGAGAGCTGAGCCAAGGGCTTCCCAGACCAAAGGGTGCTGGAAGAAGGAGCCATAAGTACAGTATTTGGATGGAAAGCAGCTGTGTACTTCGTACCCTCCATGTTGAGGTCAGTAGGATTTTAAATCTGGGAAAATTCAAATTTTTAGAGTAGCCCCTTATCCTCCTGTTTGTTTAAAAATGTGAGTGCTTTTCTTATTGCTTAGTGTCCCTTCTGCTGTACCTACCCATGGCCTATTTTCCATGATAAACTCCGGGAGGTTAGAGGTTTGTCATAGTCTGGTAACACCTCGTCCCCGGGGCAAAACCATGCTTTGAAAAAGCCTGTGTTCTGAAAACAAAGACACCCCACACCCCACGAAGAAGCTGAAGTGAGTATGGTTACAGAAATACCGGGACGTTTGGTTGATGTTTTTGCTTGAAGGCATCTCTATTGATGAGTTATGGAGAGGTACTAATCTCCCCCCCCAGCACACAAGACACAATGGCCAACACCAGAGTTCACTTTACAAAGCATGTTGCCATTAGCCTGAACAGCTCTAACACGCCAACAACCCGTGCTAATGCATTTGCTTTATTTTAAGGTAGAATATTTATTTTGGATAATGGATTATTAAATAGATATGTATCATTTATCTCTGCAAGTCATTTTATTGAGAATGATTTATAGCACATCAACAGCTATTGCAAATGCATTTGCTCTCTTTTGAGGGCCGCTCATTTTATTATGAATGGCTTACTGAGCAGAGAGAAGCCAATTGCAGACAACCCGCCTTCTCGGAGCTGTGGTGTTTTACAACGGTTGCCTTATAAATATTTTGCAAATTACTTATAAAGCATTTCTTGGCAAACATTCTGAAGCCCAATTAATGTTCCAGTTCCATAGGGCCATTCTGGGAGAGAGGGCATTCCTGAAAGTGACTCTGAAGTCTGGCCTCCTCTATGCTTAGTGGCAGCAGTGTCCTCTGACATGATTCTGTCGAGGGGACTTTGATTTCTCATCTGAAATGCCGGTCTAAATTAGACATTTATTTATTAGGATCGGGACGACATTACAGAAGTTTCATGGCTGAGCATGTGAAGAAAAAGAACCCCTCTAGCCGATCTCTAACTTTTCTGTTATTGCTGCCAAAAGAAGTCATATTGCTTGCCATTCGAGTACGTGGTGGTCCATTGTGTGTGAGAATGACAGAAATGGGCGTGAAAGGCAACCTCGGTGATAATTATTTGGATTTTTTTTTAATTTGACTAGTTTAAGTGTATCTTTAATGCTCTAATGTACATGGAGTCAAAAAATACAGATGCTTGGGGTGCCTGGGTGGCACAGCGGTTAAGCGTCTGCCTTCGGCTCAGGGCGTGATCCCGGCGTTCCGGGATCGAGCCACATCAGGCTCCTCCACTATGAGCCTGCTTCTTCCTCTCCCACTCCCCCTGCTTGTGTTCCCTCTCTCACTGGCTGTCTCTATCTCTGTCGAATAAATAAATAAAATCTTTAAAAAAAAAAAATACAGATGCTTGGCTACTGTATAATACTGTCAGATTTTAATTCCGGAAAAGGTAAACACTGCCAAGTTTTGAAGGTCTGCATCAAGGATACTGACATAATTTTCAAAGTCACAGGGTAATTCCGCAGCACCTCCCCTCCACATAAAACCCAGGGGGTTGACACCAGCACATCTCTCCTTCATCTACCCCGTGCATAACAATGTTGCCACCGAGCCTTCCTGAATATTTGCAGTCGCAAGGGCAGATGTGGGTTTTGCAAATGAGGTGGGGTGATTTATCTGTTTCACCTGTATTTAGTTCCACTGACATGGCGAACCCTGCGGCCAATTGTCCTTATTATAGCCCCCGTGTATTTCTCCCCAGCGCACTTGCACAGGGGGAAGATGTGAGCATGGAGTGTACTTAACTGCCATGCTGAATGGCTCTGTAATGTAGCTTCAGTGTGGCATAAATTAAGCTGTCATTTTTTTTGGCAGCAAGAGCAGAGAGGCGATTTTCCTGTACTGTAACATTTGAAACAACAATTTTCTGGCTCTAGTACTGACTGACAGTTCTGTGTGATACATTCTCAACGTGTGCGCTTCGGGGCTGCAGCTGGAAACTGCCTTCAGGGCCAGGTATTGTCTCTATTAGCAGATCCTGGCTGTGGAGGCCCTAACGCAGTTTCCCGGCTCCTTCTGCGGCCACTCAACCCAGGAGGCTGCCGCCAGGGCGACAAAAATGGCACTGGAGATCCAGCGGCCCGAGCAAGGATTGTAAGCATGTTTCTCATGTGCGCAATGATCTTTTATCATGAAAATCCGATTGCGTGCTCCTGTGTGTTGGCTTAACTGGGCAAAGCCTTTTAGGAACAGGGAGATTCCAGGCGTGGACCCCGAGGGCTACGACCAGTCCGTTTTCCGGGCTGCAGGTTATAGCTACCGTGCACAAGCAGAGTGCTGATAACGGGAACGAGGGGCGTCAGCAGGAGGGGCTCCGGAGGGACCGCAGCAAACTCTTCTTTTCCCTAAATGTCCTCTGCCCCCCTCCCCCCACCCCCACAGGTGACTCTAAAGCGATTTGAGCACCACTACCTGCCAACTCTTCTGAATACACATAAAGGGCAGAAAAGGTTACCTTGAAAGCCGTCAAAATAAAACTGTAATCACAGCAGTCAGGATGCAGCAGGGAGGAAGAAGTTACGTGAATGCTGAGCTTGGATGCAGGGTTGTTGCCGATGCACTGGAAGAATGAGGTTGCTCCCCAGATCAGAGCAAAGGCTTTCAGCAGCTCCGTTAGGCAAGAGTGCACCCACCCCCATCCCCAGAGGGGGCCGTGACCATATTTGGGGCGCTCTCCAAGGAAGAATCTCCAGCTTCCCTGAGTTCGGGAGGTGAAGCTGTTGTTGAGTGACTTGTCGATAGTCAGCAGGGTCTTTCCTGTATAGGACCTAAACCTCTTCTGTTAGCTTCCCTTCTTCTGTTTGGTGCTATCGCCAAAGAAGATTGAGAACGTGCCATAGAATTCCTCATAAAATAACGTTTAGAGGCTGTCTGTCCCCAGGTTCAAATATCTTGGTTGCTATCATTTTCCCCATGGGCTTTGTGAAGCACTCATTTATTTGTCCAGACAGTAAATACACGATGTTTGCAATGGGTCAAGTGCTGTTCAAGGGATACGGAGCTAAATTGCAGATTAAAATTGAAGCCCTTCATTTATGGCCTGAGACATACTTTTGTCGCCGGCTGTTTCCCACCACTGCCTAGGCTCACATCCGTGATGCTGGTCACATCTATGTCCTAACTAGCCAGAGCCAGCCACACTCTCTCTTGCTTTTGGGCCATGGCTCCACTGGCTTTATGCATAGGAAATGACCACCCCACTATCTTCTCTCCTAGTTAACTCCTAACTGAGACAGGAAGACTTCTCTGATCAAGTCCTGTGGCCTACTCAGGGTAGACATTTCCACTCTCTGTTACTTGAGTATAGATATATCTATCTTTTGAAGTTTAATTGTCTTTTATCTGCCTATCTCTAAAGCTGCAATTTATATATTTTTTTAAGATTTTTATTTATTTATTTTGAGAGAGAGAGCGAGCACGAATGGGCGTGCAGAGGGAGAGGGAGAAGCAGACTCCCCGCAGGGAGCCCGACATGGGGCTCGATCCCAGGGCCCCGGGATCAAGACCTGAGCTGAACGAAGGTTCAGACCCTTAACCAACTGAGCCACCCAGGTGCCCCCGCAATTTATATCTTTTATATGGGGACTGTACTTTACCCTGTAACCCTGCCATGATGTCTGGTACATAATAGGTATTTAATAAATATTTTGTTAATGGATGCATACATTTATGGCTGTTGTTCTCAATATACATCCACAAATCATAAACCCCAATTACAGAAAAACTATTCTCTGATAATGGCCCACATTATTTAGTTCCACTGACTTTTTCCTTTTTTCCCCTTAAGGAAAAAAGGAATTACTATATAGGTAATTGATGTTATATTTCTTTTATCATATCCTATCAAAATCCATTTTTTTTAACCACGGCATCATGTTCCTACATTGCTGATCCGTGTTCAGCCTATGGTCAACTAGCTTCTTTTTTTTTTTTAAAGATTTTATTTATTTGACAGAGATAGAGACAGCCAGCGAGAGAGGGAACACAAGCAGGGGGAGTGGGAGAGGAAGAAGCAGGCTCATAGTGGTGGAGCCTGATGTGGGGCTCGATCCCATAACATTGGGATCACGCCCTGAGCCAAAGGCAGACACCCAACCACTGTGCCACCCAGGCGCCCCGGTCAACTAGCTTCTAAAGCTCTTCCTGCTGCGCATAATATTCTCCCGTCTCTAGAGTTTATTTCTGCAGTTTGCTGGGCTCTGATCATTCATATTGGATTTTCATTCTGCTTATTCTAAGCCATATGACAAGCTCGTCAAAACCATTGTAAATTCTCAGGTTAGATTTGAAGATTCCATGTTTTCTCTGCCCATGACAGGATAAGACAAGGACAATACATATAAAAACAGAAGGTCTAAGCCCCAGATTGATAAATACTCCTCAGGTCCTGAATGGGAAAATAGTCTCTGCTGATTTTCCACTTTCTTCATATCCTCCTCCCCATGACCTTCTTCATAAAATTTATTAATTACATACCTACTCTATGTCTCTAAACCGAGTTCTGTAGTAACATATTAACCAACCAAACAGTGGGAAATCCTCCCATTATATTTTTCCTCAAAAACCTTATAAAACTTTCACATAAGAAAACAAAAAATGAAATATGAGGGTCTATATGACAAGTGCCAGTGAGCATTCCCCAAATACCTCCTATGACAGTGCCCGGGACAGCTTCAGGCAGTGTTACTTCAACCCAGACCTTGAACTTTGTTTTTATTTTTGTTTTTAAAGATTTATGTATTTATTTTAGAGAGAGAGAAAGAGAGAGAGAATGAGGGGAGGGACAGAGGAAGAGGGAGAGAAGCAGACTCCCCACAGAGCATGAGCCTGATGCGGGGCTTGGTCCCCACCACCCTGAGATCGTGACCTGAGCCGAAATCAAGAGTCAGATGCTTAATCGACTGAGCCACCCAGGTGCCCAGACCTTGAAGTTTTGAGAGAATTCTAATCAGTGTTGTGGAACAGAAAGGATATCTCCTCGGGGTAGGAGATGGCATGAGCAAAGCTTCAAAAGTAGGATGTGTCCTGCCCATGTCCATAGCAGCATTATCTGCAACAGCCAAATGTGGAAATAACCCAAGTGTCCATTGACAGATGAATTGATAAACAAAATGTGTCATACACATACAATGGAATATCATTCAGCCTTAAAAATAAAGGCCATTCTGGCATGTGCGACAATATGGATGAGCCTTGATGACATCATGCTAATAAGCCAGTCATAAAAGGACAAAATACTGTATGATTCCGCTTATATGAAGTACCTAGAGACAAATTCATAGAGACAGAAAGGAGAATGGTGGTTGCCAGGGGCTGGGCACAGGAGGAGATGGGCAGTTATTTAATTGATACAGAGCTTCAGTTTTGCAAGATGAAAAGAGTTCTAGAAATGAACGATGGTGTTGGTTGCACAACAATGTGAATGTACTTAATGCCACTGAACTGTACACTTAAAAATGGTCAAGATGGTAAATTTTATGCTATGTGTATTTCAGCACAATTTTTTTATTAAAGTTCAGTGTTAGAAAAGTGTAATTTAGGGGCACCTGGGTGGCACAGCGGTTAAGCGTCTGCCTTCGGCTCAGGGCGTGATCCCAGCGTTATGGGATCGAGCCCCACGTCAGGCTCCTCCGCTATGAGCCTGCTTCTTCCTCTCCCACTCCCCCTGCTTGCGTTCCCTCTCTCGGCTGGCTGTCTCTATCTCTGTCGAATAAATAAATAAAATCTTTAAAAAAAAAAAAAAGAAAAGTGTAATTTAGAGAAAAAAATGAATAATAGATTCTACTGAAACGTGAGATTATGTAATAGATTAGCTGAAGGCAAATTTAGAAAGAACAGTTCACAGACTGGATCACAGAAAGTCTTCAATGAGCGCTGTGGATTTGTTGAAGAATCACCAAAGGCTTTTGGAGCAGGGGATGGATGTGGTCAGAACGGGGCTTCTGGAAGTTTGGACTGGCAGCGCTATGTAGCTTGGCTTGGGAAGACTGAAGGTGCAGGCGGGAGCCCAATATGACTACATTTCATTACTTGAAGAGTGAGATTATAACCCAAAGGAAGGTGATGAAGAGGACATGCAAAGGATAAAAGGACTTAGTGAAGAGCTGAGCGTACCTGGTGGCTGACTGCGGGAGTGGAACAGAGTCAGTGGGAATTACAGGCAGTTCAAAGGCTGTGCTTGAGAGACTTGAAAACTAAAAATATGCAAAATGGCAATATTAACAGTTTTTTGTTTGATGAATTCAGTCCAAGACTTTGAATTTGAGAAGATGGGGAATTACATAAAGGACGATATGTATCAGGCAAAGGGTGCTCAACAAAAGATCAGAACTTGAGATAAATACCCAAGAGTCATCTCCTAAGGAGTAGGAAATGGGCTATACACAAAAGAGAAGAGGAGAGGGAACAGTATTATCGAATGCCTTCCCCACACCAGATTCCTTGTGAGAAACTTCCCAGACCATAGCACAGCCCTGTGCATTAGACGGTGATATCCTCGTTTACAGAGGTGGAGACTGAGACCCAGAAAGGTTCACTAGATTGCCCAATTTCACGGGCAAATACTAAGTGGCAGGGCCAAAGAGCAGGCACGATGGCCTGACCCCAGAGCCCTTGCTCCTTCCACACTATTCCATGCCACCTATCTCGGAAGACATGATTTCTAGTTCTCACTGTCTGAGGAAAGATCAAGAAAGAGTAACAGAGGGTAAGGAGAGACTATAAACTACAGAAGGCAGAGGTGAGACAGCTCTACAATCAGGAGAGAGAGTGAAGAGAAAGCCAAGAAGGCAGAGAGATGTGGGAAGAGGGTCAAGGTAGTGTTGCTTCTAAAGGTCATGAGAGAAGCATGTCAGTGAGATGCAGGCTACAGGGTTAGTGATTGACTGGGCCAGAGGAAGGAAGGCTGATGGTTGACCATTGTGTCTGACCATGGTGGGGCCAGATTGTAAGAATTTAGGGAAGAAAGCCAATGGTCAGAAAATGGAAATTGCCTCACTTCCTTGAAAATTTCGACTGTGGATTCTAGTTCACCGACCTTTATGATTAAGTTGTTGGAAGGCTTTGGAAAGTATTTTGAGAGTTAAAAGATAAGAAAAGCTTTTCAACTGAGCATTGTACTTGGGTTCCAGCTCTGTTTTTGAAACAGCGGTGCACACTGGTCAAGAAATTTATCCGTGCTGGGTTCCCATCCCTCTCTCTGAAAGGTGCCCAGCCCCTTCACATGAAAGTCATGCTCCAGGTAGAAAGATGTGGTGAACCATTCTGAGGAAATTTTAAAAACTAGTCTGTTTTTTTAAGAAATCAAAGCTCCGTCACTACGCATCTCCAAATCGGATGAAAATACTAGCTGATGCAGAGTGAGGGTTTGTGCTGCGTCTTTGGAAGCTCACGGCACGTGCCAATTCACTTAATCCTCCCACAGCCCACCAAGTAGGCTCCACTGTCAGGCCCTTTTTACAGATGGTGAAACTGAGGCAGAGAATTCTGAAACAGACTGAAGGCATATAGTTGGAATGTAGTAAAGACGGACAGTCTGAGGCCAGATCCCTGTCAACCAGATACAAAGTCATCCTGCATTTTCATTTACTCACCATCTTGTTCTGAACAAAATACGTACCCAAATACCCAATGTCCCTCAAGCTTTTTTTTTTACTGCAGACTCCCTTCCACTGTTCCCTCTGCAAACTTCTGTCAGTCGGTTTTACTGTGCTCAAATGGCTACTGGCCGTCGGACAGCTTCACCTGCTCCAATCCTCACGCGCCTCATGTGCACCAGCCTCTTCTAAAGGGATCGGCTTTTCTTACAAACCAGTGGAAGATACACTTAAGACCCCATGCTGCTGAGAGATGATGTCTCACTGCTCTTCTGTTGGACTGTGAGGCCCCGTGTCAGGGAGCTGTGAGTCAGGGAACAGCACGGAGTGCAATCTGTGAGACAGCCTCCCTTCCCACTTGCTTTGAAAGTGAATTCAAAAGACATGGCCATTTGGTGACTGTTCGTGTTACTCAAGGTTTCCAGGCTGTGTTAGGGTGTTTTCTGAATTAGCTCGGCACATTCATTATATCCACACTGAGTAGCATCATTATAATTGAGTGCCTGTCACGGTTTCCATTACACACCCCTGTTTTAAGGGACCTAACACACAGCCATAAAATTTACTTTTGACTGAAACTTGGCATGCCTGAATCCAATGCTTAATCATGATTTTCATAAAAAGCATAAAATTATGTTTCCCAAATACTAGTTTCCTCATAATACTTTTATGTTTAAAAGAACAAAGATGCTACTTGACCACCTCAATAAAGTCATCAATTGTTTTTAAAATTTAAAACATAGATATGATAAACTGGAACCAAGTATGCTACAGGGCATAAGAAATCTCTTAACATGACTGCTTTATAAACCTGATGCTGTATTTTCAAGCATTAGCAGTAATGATTACATTAGATGCTATAAATTATGTGCTAGGGTAATTGTATGTAAATAGCCTAAAGAATCAGGTAAAATGGCATATTTGGGGCAGTGATGTCCAGCAGCGTGCCATATATATGGCTTTTTCTCAGTTGTGCTTTGAATGGGGAGGGAGTGGGGAGGGAGAGAGAGAGAGACAGGGATAGAAAGAATATGAGCATGTCAGCTAGTATCCAAAATCTGTAAAGAACTTATCAAACTCAACACCCAAAAAGCAAAAAATCTGGTCAAGAAATGGGCAGAAGACACGAACAGATATTTCTCCAAAAAGAGAATATGAACATGTCACTTTTGTGGCTGAATTTCCAGGTGGGTAAATATAACAAAACCTGAATATGAAGAAAAGTCACCAGGAACCCCATATATAAAGAGAAATATAAAAGATAAAGTACTGTGGCAGACAGTAATAGTTTCCCAATGATGTTCATGTCCTAATCTCTGGAACCTTGGATATGTTACCTTATACAGCTAAAGGGATCTGGCAGGTGTGATTAAATTAAGGCTCTCAAGATGGGGAGATTATCCTAGATTATGTGATAGACCCAGTGTAATCACAAAGGTCCTTATCAGAGTGAGGTAAGAAGGTCCAGGGTCCGAGAAGGTGATGAGACTGAAGGAGAGATCTGAGTGATGTGAGATTATGAGTCATATGGACAGCTTCTAGAAGCTGGAAAAGGTGAGCAAATGGATTCTCCCTTAGAGGGTCCAGAAAGGAAGCAGCTCTGCTTTGATTTGGACACCTCCGACCTCAGGAATGATAAGAGGATACATTTATGTTGCTTTTTACCCCTCAGTTTGTGGTCATTTGTTACAGCAGCATTGGGAAACTAATACAAATACTGTAGGAAATTAAAAATGCACAGAAGAGGAGCACAGATCAAGTCCATTCTTCTAAAAATTTTAAGAGCTGCTAGTGTCTTTCAGAGACCAAAAAAAGAAATGCTTAGGAGAAAGCTCTTTTATTAAAAAATTTGGAATATTTTTATTTCTCAATGATTAACATTTTAGAGGTTCCATTACTGTTGCTGGGAAACCTAATTGAACTGCTCTGGCTCAGGAACGGGGTGACACAGGTCTAGTGAGACCCTGAGGTCTCCCTTCTGGCTTGCACGTCATGTTGCTGGGCTGTTCAGGTTGACTTATTGCTGAACGCAGCCTCCTTCATTGGAGGGGAGGACATTGGAAGCATTTTTTAAAATAATCAGTGGGAAGGTTTGGGCTTCACACTCATGTGAAACCATGAATGGAGCTCTCATCCTTTTATTTTTTTTATTTTTATTTTTTTTAAAGATTTTATTTATTTACTTGACAGAGAGACAGACAGCCAGCGAGAGAGGGAACACAAGCAGAGGGAGTGGGAGAGGAAGAAGCAGGCTCGTAGCGGAGGAGCCTCATGTGGGGCTCAATCTCAGAGCACCGGGATCACGCCCTAAGCTGAAGGCAGAGGCTTAACTGCTGTGCCAGCCAGGCGCCCGAAGGAGTTCTCATCCTTTTAAGGAGGCTGTTTCTGGGAAAGCGCATATGGCTAAGTCCATTTTTTCCAAAGCTACTTTCCTCACTGGACCATATTAGACCTAGAAGTCAAATCCCTGTAACTCTCTTACCTGTGTGAGAAAAAGAGAGACAGGAACAGACAAAACACTGGTGCACAGGCTGTCCTGGGTATAAGATCTTGGCACATTCTCTCTCTTTTTTTTAATTGAATCATGTGAACAAACAATAAACTAGGGGTTCATCTACAGAGATGACCATATTATAAAAGCAGTGAGTCCCCACATTACCCTAATTTGTCGTAGGGCCCCCAAACCACCCCCCCAACTTTGCTTATTGCAATGATGTCAAATAGGTAGCAGGAAATTAAATCCCTACACAACCCGAATCTTTGTGCCCCAGCTGCAGAAGAGAAGCATTCACAGCAGCTCTGATGTCCCCTGGAGTGTTCCAGAGCTTCTGGAGGGCCAGGACAATTATCCTGCATGTCCAGCCCCAAAGCCTGCATCTGGCATCCAACACACAGTGACGGAGATCCGGATAACAGAATATGTGGGTCAGCAAATAACCTCCCCTTCACACACAAAATCAAAAATAAAACAAAACACACCATACATTTCAAAAGGAGACCTGCCATTTTTATGGCTTTGTTGTACATTTTTAAACTCTGTAAGTCACCAAATGGGACTGAACAACTCTTTCAAACCATAATAGGGCCATTAGATTATTTTTATCTGGCTTTATCCTAAATGGATCCCTGTGTAACTGAAAAAGAGCTCAAAATTGACCTGAATTTAGATGGGGGCCCTGTATTCGAAAACCCTTGGCACCATTTGCACATTATGTATGGTTCTTACCCCTTTTGGTCTTATCATAGAGTTATTTATGCATGTGTTTAATCTCTGTTCCTAGACAGTGAGCATCTAGAATCTAGGTATGATTCGGTACCTCGTCATTGCACAGAAAGCATTTACCGGAAGAGAGTGCAGAAATGGGAAAGGAGGAGGGAGGGAAGTAAGCTAGCCCCTCCCAATTGCCTTATATATTTCCACAGTAAAATGTAAGAGAGGAAATGCTCTTGACATTTCAGCTGCCAGGGCCAGCACTCCTGGCCTTTCTGTTTCTGGCTTCCTCGGTCACTAAGAGGTTGGCACCAGACCTGCCAGACGAGGCTGAAGGAGAAGCTTGGGCAGTGCTGACTTTCTGGTTTCACTAATCATTCTGATGGATGTGCTGTGGGCTTCCCCACCCCAAGGGTTCAGAAACATCTTTCCAAGGAGGCTTGCCCCCACTGGATGAAGTAGTCGAGACCAGTTTGCCCCACTTCCATTGCTGCTCCTGGGAGTAATCAGTCTGAGACCCTGAATTTCCAGCTTGTTACCTTCAGCTCCTGGACTCTGGGGGTGGTGGGGGACTATCGCTACTCAAGAATCTCTGGGGCTCTCTTGCATGTGCTTGTGAATCAGACTGAGCCAATGCTCCTTGGAGCCAAGTCTTCTCCTCCTTGGGAATCTGAACCCTCTGGAGGGCAGTTCTCTAGGGCTCCTTCTACCCTTAGCTCCTCCCTGGACACAGTTCCATGTTCCACAGTGGTCACTGTCCTAGGCAAAGCTTCTGCTGTTTCCAGAGAGTTCTTTTACCCTCTGGGTAACCTGAGCCCGGCAGCTGGCTTTGCGGAAGCAGACCAGAGATTGAGGTTTGGCAAGAGGGGCAAGCTGAGTCCACAGCCCCTGTCTCTAGTTGTCTCTTCTTCATCTTTCTGTGGGCTTCTCTGGGTCTCTGGATTCTACATAGCCAGAGGTGGTGGCCCCGCCCTCATTTAGACACCCCCTCCCCACCACTCCTTACTCTGGAAGGCAGAGTGTTGATGGCAAAATTCAATACAAGTGTCATTTTAAGTGGTATGTTGTGGTGGTTGCCTAGCAAAGGTGTAGCTGGTCCCGTGCCTTCCCTTCTCCTTTTGTTTGATGGTCAGCCTGGAGTTTTCAGTTTCTTCTTCAGGAATTTTTCTCAGATTCACCTGAACTTTTTGGGAGGGAGAAAATACGATTTGCACCTTTCATCCCTCCTAGAAATCAATAAGGCTTAATTCTCAGCGATGCCATGGCCCACCAGGAAACTACTGTACATGAAAACAAGATGGTGGCAGGCCTATCTCACTGTCTCAGCATTTTACCTTTTGGGGTGGGGAGGTGCTTCCACTAATCGCAGTGGCCTTTAACTGCATGAGCCCATGCTCTGAGGGACAGAATGGTTGGCTGCTCTCCCTACTAAATGACGAGCAGGAATTTCGAGACTCTTTCGGACAGCTTGTAGTTCTCGCTTGGGTCCCTGAAGGTGGTCTCCTGCTCCTCAAGGACACGGGAAGCTTGCCTCAGAGCAGGTTTCTGAGGATAGCAGCAGGACCTATCTGAGGCTGGCCAGATCCGCAGAACATCTTGTTTTAGGGCCCTTTCTGCAACGAGGTTTCTAACCACCACACGCGGGGAGCTGGCCTGCCTGCCTGCAGCGGGTGTTAGGACAACAACCGGCAAGCCTGGCGACACCTCTGAACACCAGACTGCTCTGCCTGGGACACGTGCACAGGCGTTAGGCTTTCCTCCTACCACCTTCTCTTCACGCCTTCTGTGGCTGGCCACGCTGGCCCTTTCGTGGAACCTGTGCCAACCGGTCTTACCCTTGCCCTCCTCTTTCCGTTTGTTGAACTGCTTCCTCACCCTCTTGCCCTGTTCGTGGGCACACTCGGGGCAGGGACATACTCGAGCTTAAGGGGGGGGCTGTTATTACAGATGAGGTTGCTAGCACACCTGCCACCAGCCCCTTCATCTTCCTCTAAGAAAAAGTTCCCTCTTTTAGAAATTTTCTAACCCATGTTAGAGGAACAAAGGATCGCTTTCTGGGGACCCTTCCCCTTTCCTTGTGTCTTCCTAGGGACAGCAGGAAAACTGACATTCTCAGCAAGCTCTAGAAGACCGCATTCATATTTTCTTCTCTCCTGAACATGGTGACAAGCACTGTCTATGCCTGAGAAGGAGTTTGAACAAACACATCAATGAGCTTTAATCCCTAGAGTAGAGTAGTTGGTCCCCGGTGCAGAAGGACACGATCCAGGATTCCAGTAACCCCAGAGGAGCCCCACAACATCTAGCTCAAACAACTCTGAGCCTCCCAGTGGCTGCTTCCAGTGTGGTCTCGTGGTGACCGAATCACAGACGTCACTAGATCCGTAGTCCACAGCTAGGTTATTTTAAAACCTTGATCCAACCCACCCTCTGAGTTCCCTCCTCCCGGCAAGGTTTTTTTTCTTCCTTTCTTTTTTTTTTTTTTTTTGAAATTCTGAAGAGAATTTTGCATTTATGATCCCACTGTTATCTTATCATCCCCTCCCGGCACCAAGGGACTTTGAGCCATTCCTGCTGGACCCTGAGCTCTGCCACAGATGGGCCACAGCTCACTGCTGCCACAGCCACTGCCACTGCCATCGGAAGCCCACCCAGGCTTCCCACAGTGCCCTGCGTCTATGGCCAGTGCTGGCATTCCTTCAGTCTCGAGTGTAGAGTGCTGAAGGCAGCCTTGCCTCAATGGCACTGTAAGAGGGAACTCGCTGTTTCCCTTCGTGTGTTATGCTTTGCTCTGAGGGGCCCACGGCAAGGTGGCTTGGCACCCTGAAATGTCTGGGAGTGAGAGCGGGCTTCTTCCTGTTTACCTGCAACCTGCAAGAGTCCTGATAAGAGCTAACATTTCTTGAGCTCACCACACACTGTCCTAAGCACTTTATATGTACGCACTCATTTCACTGCCACGGAGACTCCAAGGCAGCCGCGATTACTAGCACCCCCATGTTGCAGATGAGAAAACTGAAGTGTAGACGGGTGAAGACCAGCTGGAGGTTGGCAAGTGGGAAAGCCACGTTTGGAACCCAGGCAGTCGGGCTGTGGAGGTCACTGCTATGCCATTCTGCCTCACCTGCGCACGTGCCAGCTGGTTGGAGTATAGACAGTTTCAGTGAAACCTGTTAGGCTCTCTTCCAGAGCTGCATTCTCCTCTGAGGAATACAAAGGGAGGTCACATCCCAATCTTCACACCTGCCCTCTTCTTCCTTTGTTTTCTTTGAGTGCCTCAAGAGTCCTTTGCCATTTGGCTTAGGTTTCTCTTCCCCACCCACCATGCTCCTCTAGGTCAGAAGACATGCCTATATTCTAGAACCTCAAACATAGACATGGCTTGAGGACTTTTCTGAGAAGCCCTGGTTCTCTTGGTAAATTAGCAGATGCATATGGACGGAGGGAGGAAAATGACTTCCGCCGGGTCAACCAGGACCTCTCTCATCAAAATATGGACAGCTTCACGACTATTTCCCAAGAGCAGGTGGCAAATCTTTAAAGTCAAATTTCAGATAAGGATTTGTCAGACTGTTTACTTTTCTTCTACGAGCAGGTTTTACTGAGGAAGGAAGTTAAAGACATTAAGAGCGATCCACAACGTTTAGGAGAAGTTGGCCAAAGCAACCCCTGTTTCCCACTTTTGCACTCTTCTCATCAAACATGATGAAAAGATCAAGTAACGATAAAGGGCTTGGCATCAGCATGGTCCAGCGCAGCTGGTTGCACAGAACTGGTCTAAAACTGAAATGACTCTTCTATTGTTTGCTTATTACTCACTTCAGATAGAGAATACAAGAGCAAATGACATTCTTCCCGGCTTGTAAGTGATTTTACTTCCGTGCAGCGTCCCTGCATAGCTTCCTACCGCCTCCACAGCCATTCCCACCACTGTCTCCATTTGCTTTTACACTTATACTATTTTGCATTCAAGCACATTAAATGCAACCCATGTTATACAAGCCATTATTTATTCTTGCATCGCAACACTGTAGGTCACACACCACATGCTAAAGAGAGAAAACCCATCAACAAATAGGCCCTGTCCATTCAGCTTAATTGACATTTCCATTGTCTTTAACTAGGGTGTCTGCATAACAGTGTCCACCGGGAAGGATGTGGCAAGAACAGCCATTGGCTGCTGCCTGGCTTTGCATCGATAATTGAGTGCCATTTGACCAATGCCGAGGGGTTTTCTGGGTGTGTTTTCTTTCTTTGTCAATGTTAATGCAATGCCAAGTGATAAAGATGCCCTTTGGCATTCAACACTCTTAGCCTTTAATAATAAACACTTTCTGCATCTCAAATTGCTGCTATACATGAACAGGTTTTAGTCAACCCCTGAAGCGAATATGTACCTTCTCATTACAGGGCAGCAGTGGTGAGAAAGCAATTCACTAAGCCATAGGGTTGGCAATCACCCATATTTTCTGCTATGAGTAAATAACTTCAATTGATTTAATCATAAAAGAATAACAGGAAAACTACATTGATTTCCAAATCCCTAATGTGAACATCAGACTCTATTGACCAGGCTGCGTGCAGGGAGGTTGTAGCCATTTGTATGAACTCAAGAAACATCAATACTTGATCATTACTCCAACAAAAAAAATGACAATTTGGGCCTATTTCAAAATGGATTGAAGTAATATTATGCAGGGTGATTGGGCAATCTAGAGTGATATAAGTGATAATATGCTGCAGTGCTCATTAGGTTAAAAAGAACAAAATCCATAAATTCTGGTGAACAGTCTCTTGCTAATTGTAATAGGTCATTCACCTTCTACAGTAACAGTAATAACACACTAGACCTCTCTTTCTATTAAAGTAACCAAATGGGGTTGTCGAAAATTCATTTGTTGCCCGTGTAAATTTAGCTGCTCCGAAGACCAGTGCACATAGAAAATCTCTTTATAATCGGAGAAAAATAGCGTTTGTTTCCCCCACGTTGACTGATGATTCAGGGTTTAGAAGCAAAGTCAAGAATCTTTAAGAGGAGCACTTATTTATAAAAATGTGCAAAAAGAAAGAAAGGTATTCTTTATTTTAATGCAGCAGAAAGAATGTAAGGCTGAGTAGTTGAGTAGGGGAACATGTTTAAGTAGGGAGAGGTACTAGTGATAAGGACCATCCCAGGCAAAGTAGGACATGGGATCACTGAGTTGAGACTGACCATCAAGTCTGCCAACTAAATTGCTTTGAAACTCCAAGCAACTCGCCTCCTTATTTTGACTCTCTTCTTCTTCACCTGCAAAATGGTATCACCTATACTCTTTAAGATTTCTTCTGTCAAAATTTGAATCTGAACTAAATGGAGAGTCCGAACTAAATGATTTTAATGTCATCATCCTTTTACTCATTATTTGTTACTATGAATACTTCTTAATTATGGATTATCTTAGTACAGATAGTTTCTCTTTTTGCTTACTGAGGCAATGATGATTGTTTTAATGAAAGTTCTTATCTAATTGCAGAAAAATAACAGGTAGGCTCTTTCCCATTCAAAAGACTTAAAGCCCTTGATAATATTTAAATATGTAAAGTGTGGTGAGCCCCATATTGAGCACCGACCACATGGTGAGCATCTTAAGGGACTTATGGTCATGAGTCCATTGGTATTCCACTTTGTGTGTGCCTGGAACAAAACCAGGTCTACTGTGGGACATGGAAGTCATATAAGAAAAGATACATGCCCAGGGTTCCTAGGTGGCTCAGTCGGTTAAGGATCTGCCTTTGGCTCAGGTCATGATCCCAGGGTCTTGGGATCGAGCCCCATGTTGGGCTCCTTGCTCAGTGGGAAGCCTGCTTCTCCCTTTCTCTCTGCCCCTCCCTCCAACTTGTGCATGCATGTGTGCTCTCTCTCAAATAAATAAATAAAATATTTTTTTAAAAAAGATATTTGCCTTCAGGTAAGCACATCATTGTTAGGGAAGTGAAATTAACATACAAAATAATTAAGCATATAAGAGAGTAGATAATTGACTCCAAAATGTAGTTTGAAGAATACATTGTAAAATTTAGAAAAGGCTAAAATCAGTGTGGGTTGGACTATTCACAAGTAATTACGGAGTTTGTAATTAGAATGCGGACTAGGCTTTGAAAATGATATGAAGTTTGACCAAGTGGGAAGAGAGCTGTGGGCTCTTTAAGCAAGAGAGTCAATATGAGAGTGAACAGGCAGAAGGGGAATTGCATTGTTAGTATGGAGACATACGCTAGTGACTCACTTGGGCTCGGTGAGATCAGATATATGAGCACCAGAAATCAAATTGTTTGTGTAATACGGTAGCCAAAAGAAAACATATTGAATTGCTGTGTTTCTGTAGGTGTGAGAAGCTTTTAGGGGTGCCTGGGTGGCTCAGTTGGTTAAGCGTCTGTCTCCAGCTCAGGTCATGGTCCCCGGTCCTGGGTTCGAGGCCCACATCAGGTTCCTTGCTTGGTGGGGAGTCTGCTTCTCCCTCTCCCTCTGCCTGCCACTCCCCCTGCTTGAGCTCTCTCTCTCTCTCTGTGTCAAATAAATAAAATCTTTTTTAAAAAAGCTTGTAACATGTGGTCCAAAAGATAATTTTAGGCTACATGATCTAAACATTAAGGAATATTGAATCATTTTATGAGAAAGTTATAACCCTTTCAACTCCTTTAGCTATCCTAGTAAGACTTTATCCTCTATCACTTGTTGATTTCCCTTTGCAGAGAAAGAGAAAACAGACCTGGGACCAGAACCCTTGACTGGCAAACTTACCCATTGATAACATTGTTGTGTCTCCATTGTATTAATTTTAAGGCTATCTTCTAATTCTGTTAAGTGATGACGGTTTTCTTTTTACAACGGCACATCACATCCAAAGAGCAGAACAATCAGCAATGTATGAAATACACAGTAACATAAGCAGCATCCAGATATGATGAAAATTCTGAAGGTAGCATGTGAACAGCAGTTTGGGAAACACTGTTAGAGCAGAAAGGGCACTGCTCCTCAAAGGAAAAGCCTGGCTTGAAATCCTACCTCTGCGGTTTATTAATGGTGACCTTGTGTAACCACTTACTCTTGCTGAGCCTCAGTTTACTTGTCTGTAAAAGAGTGGGGTCGGGTGAGATGAACTCCAAGGTCTCCTCCAGCTCACACTTGTGTGATTAAAGAGCTATTGAAGGCTTCTGAGCCGACAGTGACAAGACGAAAGTGGCATTTAAAGAAGATTAGTCTGGCAGTGGCACGAAGGTGAGTTTGGAGAGGAGAAAGCTTGGGGTCAGGGAGGCCAGATAGGTGGCTGCTTCTGTAATCCGGGAATGAGCCCGTAAGGGCCTTGGCCAGGATGGAAGCTGTGAGAAGGCAAGGATAAAGAGACCAGGAAGGCATTTCAAAGGAACGTTTGACAAGATTTGAAGACTAAATAGTGAATAGGATCATAAAGGTGGCTTGCAGATTTTGAACTTGGTGGAGTAAAAAAGGAAGCCTTTTGACAAAATACGTATGTTGGGGGAAAAAAATCTTGAGTTTGAGCTGATTGCAAGACACTGATGTTGAAATGCTCTCGGGACAGATGAAAATGCAGCACCATGCTTAGATAAAAAGGATGACAAGCAACTATAGATGTAGGAGTCTTATGCAGTGAAATGATGGAGAAATGAGTTGCTAGCGAGTGCGCAAAGGCAAGACTAGCAGAAAGCCCCAAATTTGGAATACTGTGCCTTTTGTTAAGGGGGCAGGAGAAGGAAGAAAGACCAGGAAAAGGAAATAAATATAGAATACTCACAGAGTGACAGAAACCAGAGTAGTGTGGGGTTCTGCAAGCCAAACCAGGAGCCAGTTTTTGAAAGATGAGTAGTACTGGGTACAGAAAATCATGAAGAAGGAGGAGTTCTGAAGCAAAGACAAAGGCTTGACTGATATCACCGGTACCCTTCCTTTAAGCAGAAAGTATCAGAGTGGTAGCAGCTGATTACGATTTAAAAGAGATTAAGATTAAGAACCAATTGAGAGGGAAAAGTAAAGGCAAGAATCTGAAAATTTGGTAAGCTGTAGATTCAAGGACCATTGACTTAAAAAATACATGGGTAGACTGTAATTGTGATAAAGGCTCTGGGAAACAGAAAGATGGAAGGTTCTGGAGACGGAAGGGAGATACATTGTGGACTCTACATTGTAAGGTCCAAATTAGGAACATGGCCCGCCTTTGAGTCATCAAGGGTCCCCATAATTAATTTCAAAGACAAAGGCCTCACGTGCATTTCCTGTTTTGTAACACGTCGCTGCCAGGTTCAGGTACAAAATACCCTCAAAAACAAGGAGTGTTTTCTGGAGGTAGGCTTTATCGTAGGTTCACTCTTGCGAGCACTTCCAATCTTAGTCGGCCCCTGGGGTTGAGATGGATGTATACTTTTCCTACATCAAGTCTGAGACAAGGTGGCTTTCTTCCTTTGGTGACTTGAGGGTGAAGTCTGGGGCTCACATCACGGAGCCGCAAATTCCCTTCTGGGCTGGGTGGGATTAGCAAATGCTTTTTGTGTATTTCACACATACTCAGGGGCTACAGCTCTTGTCTTTTATTGTGTGTATGATCCTTTCCACAAGGCTACAAAACACTATGAGCTCGGATCTCAACTTATCTCCAAAAATAAATCAGGCAGGAGTTCTCCCCAGCTGTAGAAGAGGAATCTAAAATTACGGGGACCAGATTGCCAGCCTATATAACCCCCAGGGCAATCCCTGTCCCACGGCTGTGTAATTCATTGACCGGCCCAGGGACTCCCAGCAGACCGTGGGACCCGCTGCTGTGGAGCCCATAGGAAGGTTCTGTGTTTGACATGTGTTCTCCCTGAAAACAAGGAGAGAATAGGAAAGTAAAATAACTTTTCCAGGTATCAAAGTTGTAATTTTGGCGATAGGAACTAATATGAGTTAAAGTGGTAACTTTGAATATATGAACTGCATTCAGTGTGAGGTGATAGATCATATTAAGAACACAGACGCCTCATGCCATAAAGTCTTGACCTAAAGATGGTGCCCTGTTGTGTAAGCGTCAGCCTCATGGTGTCCGGATCCATTCCTGGGTGCCATGGGAAGACAACGGTCATGCCAATAATACCAAGAAGGTTAACCTGGTTAACTGCAGACTGGTGAAAGAGAACGGTATCACCAGTGATCCACAAACTCAGTTGCCCACAGGAACCAGGGAGTCCAATAAGCTAAATTGAGTAGTGTGGAATGCAGTGGGGACAGGCGGAGCCCGGGGCCCACTGCACAGAGCAGGCCCCTCTGACGGGAGCAGCTACCCACGCACCTCAAGCCAGATGGCACTGAAGGCCCCAGTGAAGTCAGAGCTTCCTGTTACTCCAGAGAATCTAGAAATCTTGATTTTTATCAGATTCTCCCAAGTTGTAAACCTTGGCAACAAATTAAACATATTTTAGATACTGTGCTGGGCAGACAAAACATGTCAGTGAAGCTGGCTTCTAGCACACAACCTTTAAATACAGGAACTCTCTGAGCTCCCACAACCTGGAGAAGAAGTCCATTTGCCCCAGATAACTGGTCTGAGGCCCAACCCTTCCAGGGCCAGGAGTTCTCCTGCGCTTGAGCCCCATCCTCAGGCTTTGCCCTCCTGTGGGGGACCTGAGATCCAAAATGGCCCTTCATTTCCCATCTAAACCTGGTTCCATCAGGAGTCACTGATCTCCCCAAAAGAATAAGAGAGATGTCATCGATCCAAAAAACAAGTTGCAAAATGAGAGTGCTTTCCAGAAAGATTTGCATCGAAAAGAGACCACCTGTGACCTTAAATCCACTTTTAAGCAGTCTGAGGGGGTAAAGTGAGCTGTAACGCCCAGCTGGTCAGGAGATACTCAGGGGAAGCCAGGGATCTTCCTGGATCCTCAAAATGCCCTTGGAGCCTCGCATATGCTAGCTCCACCTCGTGCATTCATTCTTCCATCTGTTCAGAAAGTGTGTGGTCAGCTCGTACCACGGGAGGAGCACAGAGTTGCATCCTTGGGGTGTCGAGCAAACAGGCCTGTTATTAGGCTATTACTTTATACTGCCTCAGAGTTCCAGCGCCGAGACTCTCGGAGGGGGCTGTACACCAGTATCTTGCCCTTTTTAGTCCCCCTTCTTCCTTTCCTCTGCCAGACACCCTCACTTGCTCCAGGCCCTACCTCTCCTGTTCTTACCTCTGCTGGGTGACAGTCTGCCGGCCAGCAGATTCAGCAGCTGGGCCCTGTGGGGCCCCTCCTGGTTCCAACGGGTTCTGCCTTTTTCACCTGCAGACTTGTTCTCAAGCTGCTCCTTCTTCCAGGTTGGTGTTTATTCGTTCCTTTGTCATGGCCCTCACGTCATTCTGCCTTCCTGTTCAGTTAACTGGCTCCATTTCTACATCTGTTATCACCCTGTAAGGTCAGGGGTCATGGCTTTTTTTTTTTTAATCTGTGTGTACCCCATGTGTGCTTGTATTTTTGGCACACAATAAATGTTGATTTAAATGTGTGAAGAGCCATCCCTTCAGTCTCAGTTTCTAGAAATCCTCCATATCCTTTCAGGACCCAATGAAATGCTGCCTCTGTCCGGCAGCCTTCTCTGATTGCCTCAGCTTCAGAGGAAGTTCTCTTCTTGCTCAGAATATCTTTAGCCTTGGGCATGAACTCCTCTTACTGCCGTCTCACACAGGGCTTTGTACTGTAAGCATCATGTATATGTGCCTCATCTCTACTGGAGATGAGGTGACTGTAATTTTTTGGAGGGCAGAGGAAGTTTCTTCTGAATCTTTCCACCCCACACAGTAGATAGCACACAATGTGGCCCATAACTGGATTTCATTCAATAAGTGTGCCCTGAATCAGTGTGTTCAAGCAGATGAATGAACTGAACAAATGAAGACGACAGGATCTGAGATCATCAGAGCATAACTGACCCCACCCAACTGCTCCCTTCATTTACATACGTGTTTTTAGATCTCACAGGTATTGGGGCGCCTGGGTGGTTCAGTCGGTTAAGCATCTGCCTTTGGCTCAGGTCATGATTCCAGGGTATTGGGATCGAACCCCATGTCAGGCTCCCTGCTCAGCGGGGAGCCTGCTTCTCCCTCTCCCGTGTTGCTGCTCCCCCTGATTGTGCTCTCTCTCTCTCTCTCTGTGTCAAATAAATAAATAAAATAATTAAAAGGTGGATGGAGTTCACCGTGATGTCCAGATCATTATATATTCTATAAAACATTGACCCCTCCAGAGTTGGAAGGGTGTTTAGGACTCTTCCTTAGCAGTACTTCTTCCCCCTTATACCTTCTTTAACAGTTCTTTCTCTCATCTCTTACTTGTTGCTATTACTGTTGCTGTTACTGCTTCCAGCAGCTGCTTCCCGTCCTCTCTCCTCAATTCAGTTTATTTAATCAACGAGTATTTCTCAAGCACCTATTATGTGACTTTGTATTTGCTAGAGGCCTGAAACCTGACATCTCAGTTTGTTAGAGTAGTGTTTTAAAAGAGTAGCATTTTAGAAAAGAGAAGACACATTTAAGTGAGGAATCATTTATTGGTGAATGAACCACAGTTCAGTGCCTAGATTCTGCAAAGTCTATTTTGGACTCAGAACAAGGGAGTGGACATCTCACTCTCAGCCGTACTCCAGAGAACGTCAGGCTGAATAACTGAGCAGGAGACGAGTACTCTAAGACCAGACTTAGAGCTTCTGGAAGGGACACTGCTGACCAGAGCAATGAAAGGATTGGCCCCATTCTGCAGTGAAATCAAGTTGCAATTGAGCATCTTGACTTCTCCTCTCTTGGTTCTGCCATTAAAGTGTCTTGTCTTCTCATAGTAAATCACTAGGCGAGGTCCCTAAAATAATGGAGGAAAACAGTGTAAGAAAACCATAAAGCTGTGCTTTGTAACATAATGTTGCCAAGAATGTAACAGTGTCTTTTCATTCCTTCATATAGCAAGGGGGAAAAAAAGGAGTGACCAACTACACAATATTTTCTCGAACATTTTCATAGATACAAAATAGGCAATAGGTAATAAATACCTCCAGGAGTGATGGATTAGAGATTTCTCGTATCTAAAATAGAACAATAGCTCACATATCAGTGTTTAGGGCAATAATAACCACATCATTAATTTCCACTTCAGAATCGTGAGTGATTACACTTTCTATCTCTAAAAGCTCATAGACTCTTTAACTATTGGAAATGAAAATAATGTGCCATCGATTTGAGCAGCCTTTTAGAATATAGGAATAATGATCTGAGGGATTTTTAATTATCTAAACTCCAGTAAGAATCCTTGTGAGCTTTAAAAAAAAGAAGAAGAAGAAGATGATGATGACCCAATATGTAAAAGGTGCTGGAGAAAATGAGGTGTGCCCTGGGCGAATTTAGATTCTATAGCTAAGAGCCTGTCATAGATGCTAAGAATTGAGTCCCTCGTGCCTCAGAGGAGGCTGAGCTGAGAAACTTTCAAAGAGGGCAGATGAACACTCCTTAGAGGAATTTTTATACACGAGTAAATAGTATTCAGCCATCTTCGTGGTTACAATTTTATTATCTACATATGCCTCAGGCCTGTTGGAAGTCATAAACTCACACACCGAATGACACCTGAGACAAGCGCGTGTATTGGCTGCCTTTTCACCTTGTATCCATTTGTGTGTTAAATAGCTGATATGATGGGCTCTTTTTCTCTCACACTTATAAGCCAAAGTCATTGTCCTGTCAGTGTATAACGATCTTAGTATTTTTGGAGTGCGAGCCAGAGGATTTTTCCATTGCATTAGGGAGCAGCGGCTCTATCCATAATCAGACTGAATGCATGGGGGAGGGGAGAAAGAAAGGAAGTTGGGTTGAGAAGGACAAAGGAAAGAAAAGAGGAAATCTTCCATTTGGAATGCTGGACCTGAGCCCCTTTCAGGAGAGAGTTTCTTTGGCTCTCTTGGGCACGCTATTTAATTTCTCCTCAGATGCTTTCAGCCCCCCAAGGCGCATCAAAATGACAAATATTTTTAAGTGGGCCTCTTGCCCCTCAAATTTCTGAGAGCCGAGCCTGTAGGAAACTGATAGGGTGTCCATCTACCTTCAAACTCCACTTGCAGTGTTTTCCTAAGCCCACTTTTGTCTGCTTCCTAATCCATTGGGTATTAATGTTAATCTGATATTTCTGAAGTGCTTAGCGGTGTTTGTCTCTGAAAGGGGCTGTGGAAAAGCAGACTGATGGATTGGCCGTGGATTTGACAGGAATTCAGATTTTGAAAAACAAACCTACTTATCCAAAAGTGCCAAATAACATCATATGTTTCCCGAAAAGAAGAGCGATATATAAAGACTCTAAGACGCTGACACTAATTTCCATGTTTGCTGCACCATTTTAGCACTCCCATAAAGCTGTAGTAGCTTTAACAGAAATATGGCTGGATGAGGCATATTTTATTCCTCAGCATGCAAGCCTAATGAATAGAAACTTTAACACGTTCTTAAACCGTCCCTGCGTTCAAACTTAGGGACGTGTTTTAACAGACATACAGTTCACACTGTACCTTTAATATTTGGGAGAGATAACCTAATATCTGGTTATGATTTACAGGATTGGTCAGATCGGCGGAACTCCATATTTTACCAACCATGGTAATTTGACCAAAGCAGCTCCTCATTTGTTTTCCTGTGAACTTCCCGACGGTGGACACCACTCTGACCCAGTCTCTGGCGAAGCTGTCCTAGGACTCCTCCCTGGGGACCATGTTCAAGGTGAGACTTTGAAGTTCTTATTCTTCTCATAAATGAAACTGGTGGATTGGGCCCAAAGATGTTCCATAGTAAGCTAAATTCTGGGTAAGCAAGGCTACAGTACATATGTTAAAGTCTGTCGAGGACAACGTTTTTACCGAATTTAAAAAATCAGCTGTGTTTAATGTGAAAGCAGTGTATCGCCTACAAAAAAGTAGAACATTCAAACAAACAAAAAGAAGAAATGTAAACATAGTCACATGTAACCTTTGGTATGTATCCTTTGGGATTTACACTTCTGAAAAAAATCAGTTATATCTAATTATATATAACATATATTGAGTATGATGAAATATGCTTGGATTTCATGAAAAACATGTTTTTAGATAGTGGTGATAGTTAACATAACAATACAAATGTGCTTAATGCCACTGAAAGGTACACTTGAAAATGGTTAAAAAGGTAAATTTTATGTATATTTTACCACAATATAAATATTTTTTAGATCAAATGAAAATCTGAAGAACATGATACTTTCTTACTTGTTTTTTAACCTTTCATATTACAACTATCACTCCGTGTTGATCACTACAATTTAAGGCATCATCTTTAATGGCTATGAAATATTCCACTTTGTGGATCTTTGCTTTAGATTATTTAAATCAGCGGTTCTCACTCTGTCTGCACATTGTAATCACTTGGAAAGTTTATAAATACAGACGACTGAGACTTCATGAGGTTTGATTCAATTAATCTGGGGAGGGACTTGCATTTCAGCCATTTTTTAAGGCTTCCCCAGTCATTCTAATATTCAGCCAGTGATGGCCAACACTGATTCAAATGATCTCTTTTCTTACACACTGAAGTCATTTCAGTTTTTTTAAATAATTTGGTGTAATCCTGAAAAAATTAACTTCAGACGGTTTTTGTAACAAACTCCTGTAATTCTGTATCTAGGTCCAAATACTTTAGCATCCCAACCAGGACTTCTGATAGTGGATGGGGTGCCGTTATTCACTGCCCTAGGACAACAGGCATGTAAGCCAGGCATATCCGGCAAATTGGGTCACATATGCTTGCACTATTTAAAACATATACAAATTTTTAGACATATGTAATTATTACCTAACTGCTATCCAAAAAAACACCATATTAATTACATCAAGAATTTTTAAAAGTACCTGTATCCTGAAACCCACAAAGTCACTGGGGAAGTATTCACTCCTTAAAAAAATATTTATTGAATAACTACTATATGCCAGCTTATGCTAGACCTGGGGGCAGCTGTTAGAAGCAAGTGATAGATAGTTTCCATTTCATAAGTCTATCAGGAATCATATTTAAATTTCATAATTTGTTAGGCAAAAAGGTATTTGTTTTCTTCTATATGTATTTGATCACTAGTGAAATTGAGTTTATTTTTTATGACTATTTGTATTTCTTCTTTTGTAAATTGTCCATTAACAACATCTTTGTTCATTTGGCTATCATATGTGTTTCAATATTTTTCTAGCTTATTTGATTTTGAAATTTGTTTATGGCGGGTTTTGAGAAGATTAAAACTTTTTTGTAGTCATACCTCTCCATATTTTCTTTAATAATTTCTGACTTTGGAGCCAAAATTCATCTTTAATTCATAATTAATAAATCTGGTAGAGAATGAAATAAGGATCTTATATTAATGATTCCAAGTAATTTTAAAAAATTACACAATAGCATTCATTTAAAAAAAAATTATTTCCCTGACTGGTTTGAAATGTCATCATAAACATGCAATTAGATCCTCTATGAACGCAGCTCTGTTTCAGGGGTTTGTGTTATGTTCTTTTGTTCTGTCTGTCTGTTCTCACACTATCTCACCAACTTGATCATGAGCATACCTCATTTTATTGTGCTTCACTTTATCGTGCTATGTAGAAAACGCATTTTTTTACAAATTGACTGTGGCAACCCTGCATCAAGCAAGTCTACTAACGCCATTTTTCCAACAGCATTTGCTCACTTCGCGTCTCTGTCAAATTTTGGTAATTTTCACAATATTTCAAACGTTTTCGTTATTATTGTATTTATGAGGTGATCTGTGATCAGTGATCTTTCATATTTACTATTGTCATTGTTTTGGGGCACGGGGAGCAACACCTTTATAAGACAACAAATTTAATTGATAAATTTTGTGTGTGTTCTGCCCACACAACCAACGGGAAGGACCACCTACTGGCCCTTCCCCCATCTCTCTCCCTCTCCCTTGGCCTCCCTATTCCCTGACACACAGTAATATTGAAACTAGGCTAATTAATAACCCTATGATGGCCCTAAGCATTCAAGAGAAAGAAAGAGTTGCAGGCCTCTCACTTTAAATCAAAAGCTAGAAATGATTAAGTTTAGTGAGGAAGGCATGTGAAAAGCTGAGGTAGGGGGGAAGTTAGGCCTCTTGCACCAAACAGTTGACCAAGTTGTCAATGTAAAGGAAAAGTTCTTCAAGGAAATTAAAAGTGCTATTCCAGGGAATGTACAATTGAAGTGGAAGTAAAACGGCCTTATTGCCAATATAGAGAAAGTTCTAGTGGTCTGGATAGAAGATCAAACCAGCAACATTCCCTTAAACCAAAGCCTAATCCAGAGCAAGGTCCTAACTCTCCTCAATTTTATGAAGGCTGAGAGAGGTGTGGAAGCTGCAGAAGAAAAGTTTGAAGCTGGGGTGCCTCGGTGGCTCAGTAAAGCTAAGTGGCCGACTCTGGACTTCAGCTCAAGTCATGATTTCAGGGTCCTGGGAGCAAGCCCTGCATTGGGCTCCATGCTCAGCGAGGAATCTGCTTGAGGATTCTCTCTCCCTCTGCGCTCCCCTTGCTCACTCTCTCTCTCTTTCAAATAAATAAATAAATCTTTAAGAGAAAAAAGAAAAAAAGAGAAGTGTGAAGCTAGCGGAGGCTGGTTCGTGAGGTTGAAGGAGAGAGGCCATCTCCAGAACATGGAAGTGCAAGGGGGAGCAGCACGTGCTGATTAGAAGCTGCAGCAAGTTCTCCGGAAGACGGAGCTCACATCATTCAGGAAGGTGGCTGCCTAAACAACAGATCTTTCATCTAAACAAAACCACCTTCTATTAGAAGAACATGCCATCTAAGACTTCCACAGCCAGAGAGAAGTCAGTGCCTGGGTTCAAAGCTTCATAGAACAGGCTGACTCTCTGGTTAGGGGCGAACGCGGTGGGTGATTTTAAGTGGAAGCCAACACTCATTTATTATACCCCAAATCTTAGGGCCCTTAAGAATTATGCTAAATCTACTCTGCCTGTGCTCTAAAAATGGAACAACAAAGCCTGGCTGACAGCACAACTATTTACAACATGGTTTACTGAGTATTTTAAATCTACTGTTGAGACATAATGCTCAGGAAAAAAAGATTTCTTTCAAAATATTACTACTCTTTGACAGCACACCTGGTCACCCAAGAACTCTGATGGAGATATATAAGATTAATGTTGTTTTTATGCCTACTGACACCCATTCTGCAGCCAACGGATCAAGGAGTAATTTTGACTTTCAAATCTTATTATCTAAGAAACAGATATTAAGATAATAGATAATTTTGTAAGACTGTAGCTGCCATAGGTAATGGTTCCTCTGATGGATGTAGGCAAAGTAAATGGAAAACCTCCTGGAAAGGATTTACCATTCTAGATGCCATGAAGAACATTTGTAATGCATGGGAAGAGGTAAAAATACCAACATTAGCAGGAGTTTGGAAGAAGTTAATTGCAACCATCTTGGGTGACTTGGAGGGGCTCGAGACTTCAGTGGAGGAAGGAACTAGAGATGTGGTGGAAATAACGAGAAACTAGAATTAGTAGTGGAGCCTGAAGATGGGACTGAATTGCCACAATCTCATGATCAAACTTGAACAGAAGAGGAGTTGCTTCTTATGGATGAGCAATGACAGTGGTTGGTTGCAATGGAATCTACTCCTGGTGATTTTCTTCCTGCTGCGAAGATTGTTGAAATGACAATAAAGGACTTAAAATATACATAAACTTAGTTGATAAAGCAGTTAGGGTTCGTGAGGATTAACTCCACTTTCGAAAGAGGTTCTGCTGTGAGTAAAACTTTACCAAACACTGCATGCTATAGTTGTCTTATTTCAAGAAATTGCCACAGCTCCCGTCCCTCAACCTTCAGCAACCACCACCCCAATCAGTCAGCAACCGTTGCCATGGAGGCAAGACTCTCCACCAGCAAAAAGATTAGGACTTAGAAAGCTCAGATGGTGGTTAGTATTTTTTTTTTATTATTTATGTATGTTAAAATTAATGCATGTACATTGTTGTTTTTTAAGACATAATACTATTGCACACTTAATAGACTACAGTAGGGTATAAACATAATTTTTATATGCAGTGGGAAACTAAAAATTCCTTTGGGCTGCTTTACTGTGATATTCACTTCAGTGTGATGATCTGGAACCAAATCTACAATACCTCCAGGGTATGCCTGTATTTGGTACTGGACTATGTTTTAGTATCTGACTACGCAAATTCTTCCACCATATTCTTCTTTTAAAATATTTTAGGCTTTATTCTTGCCTACTCAATTTTTCTGGGTAAATTTTAGAGGATTTTTCCCCCCAAACATCCATTGATTTGATGGGAATATATGTATAAATTTAGGGAGGATTAACAACATTTCAAGATGGGTATCTATTCAGGATCTTGGTATGTCTCTCTAATTATTCAAATATTCTTTTTTTTTTAAGATTTTATTTATTTATTTGCCAGAGAGAGAGAGCGCGCACAAGCAGGGGGGAGGGGCAGAGGGAGAGGGAGAAGCAGACTCCCCGCTGAGCCAGGAGCCCAATGCGGGACTCAATCCCAAGACCCTGGGACCATGATCTGAGCTGAAGGCAGATGCTTAACTGACTGAGCCACCCAGGCATCTGTCAAATATTCTTATACATCCTATATTTTTCTGATTTTGCAGGATTTTTAAAAAGCCGATTCTACATATTTCTTGTTACATACATTTCTTTGTTTGGGTCACTCTGTGTGTGTGTGTGTGTGTGTGTGTGAGCGTGCACATATGCAAAGGGGATTCTTTTTTACCCATTTATATTTTCTAAATTGTTATTTTATCCTACTGATTTTTCCCAGCCCTATTTAATAGCATACTACCATGTTATATCAAATAACAACATATACCAATACCTTGCATAAACATACCCCTCTGACTTTACTTTCCTATATTCTCTTTAAAAATATTATATAGCAATGGTCCGGCCTACTCCAGGCCCAGCCTGTGATAATTCACGCTCTCTATTTTTTCATTCACTACATGCCATTGAGAATTTTCTAGGGCTGCACACTGAGCCAGGCATGAGAATATGATGATAACAAGGGGACAAAAGTTATGAACAAAGAGCACAAAGGAGATCTAATTTAGTTGGGATCCCAGTCAGGCATGGCTTTCCTGAGAAAAATGGTATTTAAGCTGAAGCGTGGAGGGTGTTCAGGATTTTACTAGACAAAGAAGAGGGGAAAGAACATTTGGAACAAAAGAAACAGCATGGAAGGGCCAATCTATAGAATAGGCAGGAGAATGGCCATGAATCAGGCTTACGTATAGGCGGGAGCCAGTGTGGCAGAGCATTTGGGACACACTAAGGCTTCTATATTTAAACTTCGGAGCAGTGGAAAGCAATGAGGAGTTGAAATAGGGAAGGCACTGAATGAGACACATCTGCATGAGCAAGAGAGTTGGCAGGGAGAATAATAACCAGGTTTTGGGAGTAGTCCACCTGAAATAACAGGTCTACCTGATGATAACATTATGAGACCAATAAGTGGAAACAAAGTAGATTAAGGAGACATATAAGAGACACATTTAGATTTCAATTTAGACACTAACTTGAATGTGGAATACGAGGCTGAGAGAGAAGTCAGCAATGACTTCTAGGATTCTAGGCTTGAGCCAGGTGTTACTTAGAGAAGCCATGTCTATGCTGGGAAGCATGAAGGGCTGTTGGAGGGGCGAGATGAGCTTCAGAGTTTCCATTTTGAAGGTTTGGAAGTTGAAGTGCCTGTGGGACATCTAAGTAGATACATCAGGTAGATTGTTGATGTCTCAGAGGGAGCTCATGGGAGACAGTTAAATAGAGAATATAAATTTAGGAGTCACTAAAACATAGATAGTAGTTGAAATTATGCGAGTGAATAAAATTGCCTTAAAGTGAGTAAAAATAAGGATTAGAAGGCCTAGATCATAAGTAATTTCAATTTGTAAGAGTCAGGCTCAAGTTGGGTAGAAGGGGGAAGAAACTGACCTAGTGATGGTTAAATATTTAATGGTATTTGAGAACATGAAAGGAAAAGGAGGTAAAGGCTTATAGACTTTAATTAAGTGATCTTTACCCACTGTAAAAATCTTGACCATTTTATTACATTTCTAATGTATTCTAAAGAAAAGAGCAATTTCCTTGCAATTTCTTAACATACTGCTTTAATTTCCCTTGGCCCCAAATGGCTATGGACTCTTACTACATTGGCCGAACTCTCCTTTGGGGCTGAGTTAACTAACTGCTTAGAGGCCCTCGAACCCAGTGAGGGCCCTTCTTCATGAGCTATTGCCCTCCATCTGTCAGGGTCCTCTCCTCCTAGGCGAGGGTGAGAATGGATGTGTTTCCTCAGAGTCACCATCGCAGGCCGAATTTAGGAACACACCTGTATCAGCCACCGGGAGCCAGGTAGGCGCTTCATTTTAAATGAACAAGACCCAGGACTGGAGTTGAGGGATTAATGCCATTATGCAGTGCTTCTTGTTAAGTGCGCTGTGTTAGAGTCAGGCAAAGTCATTTGCAAAGGCATTGGTGGGAAGTAAACGGTGTTCAAATCAAGCTAGTACAAAAAGATTCATAGTGCAGTCTGAGATATGGGCCTGCACACAGCCTCCCTATGTCGAGGGCCTCCGTATGACAGCTAACTCACGGAGGGACAAGGAGAAGGGGTGACTACCACAGCAGCTCTGAACCCTGCATTGTGGTGATGGCAGTTTCTGGGGTTCACTTGATCCTTCATTTATTTAACAAACAATGATTGAATGTCTAGGGAGTGCCAGTCAATGTTCTGGGCACCGAGGCCACAGCAGCAGGGAACTGGATACAGAGTTTATACTCCAGTGGTGGGGAGGCAATGAATAAGAAACAAAGGACAGGGGGCACTTGGGTCGCACAGTCAGTTAAGTGTCCAAAAGACTTTTGGGTTCGGCTCAGGTCCTGATTGCAGGGCTGTGAGATGGAGCCCAGCATCAGCCTCCACACTCAGCAGGGAGTTTGCTTGGGTTTCTCTCTCCCTCTGCCCCTCCCCGGCATGACTGTGTGCACACATATTTTCTCCCTCTTTCTCTCTCTCTCAAATAAATAAATAAATCTTAAAAAAAAGAAACAAAAGACACTTCATACGATCAAGTGATGGAATTGTGAATGACTAAGGGGTACATCAGTTTGGGTTGAACAAGCATTGCAAACATGTGATTCATGTGATTATGTAATCTGTTTGATCAATTCATGTGATTACATAATCTGTTTGATCAAAGCATTTACTAAGAGAAGATGGGGTTTTAGTAACAGAGTCCCATCACAGAATGCGTCTTAGTTCATTCAGGCTGCTGTAACAGAAATACCATAGACTGAGTGGCTCACAAATGACAGAAATTTCCTTCTCACAGTTGTGGAGGCTGGAAGTCTGAGATCAGGGTGTCGCCATGGTTGAGCTCTGGTGACAGCCCTCTTCCTGGTGCATAGACGGCTATCTTCTTGTTCTGTTCCCACATGGCAGAAGGGCGAGAGAGCTCTCTGGGGTCTCCTTTATATGGGGAATAATTCCACTGATGAGAGTTCCACCCTCAAGACCTGACGACTTCCCAAAGGTCTTACCTCCAAATACCATCACATGTGGGGTTCGAATTCCCACCTATGTATTTGGAGTCAATGGCAGAGTGGGTTTGAATCGAGTCTGCCCACTTGCTAGATGTCTGACCTTGGACAAATGGTTTCAGATCTTTGAGCTTTAGCTTCTTCACGGAGAACGTAGAGCCCGAGCACCCCTGGTGATGACCAGATGGACCTCACCAAGCATCTAGCGTAGTCCATCAGCTGTCCCCCTCCTTTCCCTCCCCACGAGGAAGGCTGAGTGGATCCTGGCATTCTGGGTTTAGAGCTGCCTGATGCTCTGTGACCTCTCTCACACAGCACACCTTCCTCATCTTTAAAATCACAATCCCAGATACATGACAACTTTACTTTTAGTGGGGAAAAAAATGCAGCACTGCCGTTATATTTTGAAATATGAGAACAAGGAAAGTTCAGGTTGAGGAAAAGGCTAATGGCAATCTCGCAGAGTACCCTGTATGACAAGAGAAGCACAGTGGTTCCAATAGCTGACTCTCACCGAGATGCCACCAAACCCACCCTCATTAGAATAGAACTTTCCATTGCGTTTCTGGTATTAGTACCAGTTGTTCTGAACATTTCATATCCTCTATTCATTCCACCATCATCTATTAGTTAAGATATAGATTCCAGTTGCCAAAATGCAGGGACATAAACAACATGTAAGTTGATTACTCCCTTAGGAAACTATCTCAGAATTAGTAGTCGAGGACCGGTATAGCAGTTCCACAGTTTCAGACTGAGGCTTTCTCTATTCTGTCTATCTTCCTTGGATTTTTGGCCCCATCTGCCCAGTGCAAGATGACTCATTCACATCATGTGGGCATTCCAGTTAGTGGGAGAGGGACAAAGGAAGGGGATGGAACATGCCATCCCTTTGTGGACTCAACCTGGAGATTACACACATCACTTCCACTCATATTCTACTGGCCAGAACATAGTCACAAAATCATAACAATCTGCAGTTACTATTTTAATACATAAAAGAAGGGAAGAAAGAATACAGAGACCACTCAGTCTCAGCCATAGCTTATGATGGTGCAGCCCATTTAGGGGTATAATCCATGTCCCATGGACATGTCAAGGTATAACTACAAAGTAAAACAAACACATTTTAAAGAAATACAATAGACTTTTTGACATACAAATATATTCACTTTCAAACCAATTAACTTTGGGCACATTTACTCTTTGAAAATTATTACTGTCCCAGATATTTCTGGATCTTCTGTTTTGTAACTGCCTGTTAGAAACAGTTCATATCCCACATAAGAATATCTATCTGACTTACTGCTTTTTACTTACAGCTCAGTTTTTCTCCAAAAACTCTAAGTCCACCCAACAAAGTCATAATACTTCTTTCATTCCTCAGGCTTAGTTCCAAATTAGTTTTCATTATTTTCTAAAGGCAAATCATTTTCAAAGTGTAGATGGGTCATAAGTGAGGAGTTTCTTAAAATACGTTAGGAGCTCTGAAAGCAGTCCCAAAAATGTTCAAAGAAAAGACATTTATGTGGATCAGAAAGCTCCAGTACGCTTGTTCAAACAGCAAATGACATTTACCTTATGATCATACATCATACAATTTTTAGGGTAGTGTTACCTGGCCAGGTGTGAGAATGGGTATGTTCGACTTGACCTTACCTACAACATGCATTGACTGTCATATACCGGGGGAGCTTAGTCCCCAAGCTCATTGTTGTGACTTCCTCCAAGACATCCTATAACCTGACGATATACATTGTTGCACTATTTTCTAAACAATTTGAACTCTTTTGTGTCCTTTAGTCTCTACATATTCAAAATCACCTCCTCTGTGAACTTATCACTAACCCCCCTATTAGAGCCAGTTACTCACCCTCTATGTTCCTGTAGCACTTTATGTACCGCAAATTTTTAGTGCTTAATATACCATATGCTAATTATCTATTTACCCATAATCCCCACATGTGCACATGCACATGTGTGCGAACTCCCACACACACCTCGGCTAGGGAGGGGCCTTTGGGGGCCTCATTCTTGTTGCCTTACTCACACTTGCATACCCCCAAGTGCCTTCTTTTTTTTTTTCTTTTAAATATTTTACTTATTTATTTGACAGAGAGAGACAGCCAGCGAGAGAGGGAACACAAGCAGGGAGACTGGGAGAGGAAGAAGCAGGCTCCCAGCGGAGGGGGCTCGATCCCAGGACCCTGGGATCGGGCCCTGGGCCGAAGGCAGATGCTTAACGACTGAGCCACCCAGGCGCACCCCCCACCTCCACGTTGGATGAACTTATTAAATGGGCAAAGGAATGTAATCTTTTTGGTGGAAAGTAACTCACTTTATGTCTCTGACCTTCAGCTTTTCATCTTGTATTTACAGTTTCTCTATAAAACCCAGAGAGTGGCTCAAGTGTTTTCTGAAATCTTACGATTCTAAGCAGACCTGGGCCAAGATTGTGATCTTAGTGGAAGCGGGACTGGCGGGCTCTGGGTACAAAGTCTGCTCAAAGAAGGTGGAGTAAAGGCTGTGGCTTTCAGAGACCACACCTTTGTTGAGAGCCCCTCTTTTTTACAGATTGGACTAGATCTGTCCCCTTTGTAAATGCTGTTTCTAAACACAGGCACTTTGGTTTCATTAGTGAGGAGCAAAGGAAAGAAAAGAAAGGTTTAATCTTACTCGGGCTGGAAGCAGAGTGAAGACAGGATCACCTCCCTTTCCCAAGAAACTGTAAATTTTGACCTCAATGCCTACTAAGATTATTGAGTGTGAGAAAAGTCAGCACTGCCAAGCCCTGGAAACTGTTAAAGGAATAGAAAGGATAAAAGGAAAGCTTTAACTCCAAATGATTGGTTTATAATCTAACTTGGTAACAGTATTATCACAAGCATATGTAAAATAAGAAAATAAAGGAAAAGCTATCACCAAATAACATCATTTAATTTCCTCAACATGCCATTTCATGAAAGAAATGTCCTGGAATGCTTTTGTTGTAAGAAAATTACACACTCAAGCTGGAAGAGAAAAAAACCAAAATTTCTACATGACATATTTTTTCTAGAAAAAAAGGACTAACTGAACAAGGACTTGCCAGTCACCAAAACTTTTTTTTCCCACAGAAACAAAAGTGTTTCACATTTCCCCCTCAAGTGTCTTGAACAGCCATACTGACCATCCCTGGAATGTGATCTTTACCAAAGTTTTCTCAACGGAAGAGCATCTCCTGATATTGTTGACACTGTTTGTTCATTAAATCTTTCACCTGGAGAGAAAGATGGGAAACAGGCAAGCGGCAGGCGGGACAGGAAACCTTAGAGGAAGCAAAGGGGGAAATACTGTAAGGGCCTTTCTTTAGTTTCCGTTTCTCTTTAATGGTCAGTGAATATCAATGGAGTGTTACCGGCCTCAGGGGCAGGAGTGCGGGTTGGAAATCACCCTGCCGGAGCCCTGCTTCTTTTGAGCGTAGGGAGATCAAGAAGCTCATTTGTTGTTTACTCATTGGAGAGTCACTCCGCTACATACCACCCTCGCAAGTTGTGAAAAAGAAGGAAAAAAAAAAAAGAAACTCAGCAGGGAACTCCGAGGTTTTACCTGTCTTTAATTTATGCAGCATTTTCAAATTGTGCCATCCCGGCAGGTGTGACCGCGCTTTGGCGGAGGCTCGGTGCTATTTTACCTGCTTGAGTCTGTCAAAAACCCATTTGTATGCGCCCGGCTAATGTGCTAGAAATAAAAGGCCCAACCTGTCAAGTAAGCTCTCTGCACCTGTACGAAGCAGTTAAATCGTTCCATCTGCCATTATCCCGGGAGATCAAAGGCCCTCCCCCGGAGGGGTGCCCAAGAACCAAAGCAAAGGATGCAGCTCCTTGTCTTGGAGTTTAAAAAGGAGAGAACCCGACCAAGAGGCGAGTTCGGGGTGGGAGGGGATTGGGGAAAACCCGGGAGGAGAAAAGGGTCCCCGAGGCCCGGGCCGGGCCCTGCTACCTGAAGGGGCTTTTGTCTGACCCAGGCGCGCCGGGAGCGCATTCTTTCACATTAAGAACCGCAGGGGAAGACATTCATTCACTCCTTTTTTTTGGTGACGTAGCTGGGGCATTCATGTGTTTTTAACCTTGAATAATTTTTGTCTCTAAGCTCCAAACAAGTTTTATCCTGTCCACAGGTCAGTTTTGTTACAGAGGCCAATTAGCAGTGCTACCTTCGCCTGCGGCAAAAAGCCAAGTAATGGCGGGGCGAGCCCTACGGAGAGGTGATGAATAACTCCGGAGAGCTGTAATTTGAAAGGGGGGCCTTTGAAGCATTTACCTTACATGGGACGCTATTGTCACTGCAGGGTGTTTGATCTTAAAATAATTTACTTAATGATCTCACCATGGGAGCAATTGGCAGAGCGAGATTAGGCTGTAAGGCCTAATGGACATGGGAAAAGTTAAAAGTGCTCGGAGAAAGGTATGTACCGCGCTGAAATCTGTCCGTGTGCGTGTTCATTACTTGCGGGCGGGGGAGGGGGGCAGCGCGCTGACCGCGATCAGCTTTGCATAGCTCATCCGAGCGAATCAGCAGATGCGGGCTGGCCTGCGGGAGAGCAAAATCCACCGATTGGAGCCTTCTCCCTCTCGCCTGCGCTTCGGCATTTGCGGAAATCGAGGATCTGATTTTGTTTTTACAGTCAATGATTTCTTTCTTTCTTTCTATTTATTTATTTATTTATTTACTTATTTATTCGTTTATTTATTTATTTATTTATTATTTTTACTCCCCTCCCCCCCTTTTTTTTGCCACCGTGGAACCACTGGAAGGCACACAGGAGCAGGGCGGCATCCCCAGGGCAGGTTTCTGAGCTGGAATCAGAGCCAGGTGAAAATGTGAAAGCAGGCTCCGTTCTGTCCCCTCTCCGTTGGCAAGCAGGACTTCAAGGAGACACAAGGAGATTATTGACATGGTTATCCTAGGCCAAAACACGGCTTTGTCCCCTAGAAAAGAAAACTCGAAAATGTAAGCCCCAAAGGGATGGGTTTGTAACTCCTGCGTCCTGTGTTTTCCCACACTCATACCATTTGCCCTTACCTGTGGATCCAAGAACCTTCTTTAGCGTTGGGTTCTACCTGTTTTACATCCAGATACCTAGGCTTCAGGTTTAAATTTCTTCAGGGTCTTGCTCTTTCCCCTGTTCAAACCTTGTTCACTGCCATTGCCCCTTCTAGGAAGCATCTTCTTCTTCCCTAAGATGAAATTGGACTAATCACCTTAACTGACGACCCAACAGGAAAAGAGCCACCTGAGAATTGCCCTATCTGATGCTAAACCTAAGGGAGTGTGGTGCAGTAGGACATGAATGATTCACAAATGAGCTAATTTCCTATCTGATGCAGATTCTAGTGGAGCGAATCACAGCAGCCTGTCCCTGCAACCCAGTGTCTTGATATGTGTCCTTCCTTTGGGGGGAAAAACGCCTGGGGAATGTGTCTAACTATGTTGTTCAGAAGATTTGAATGTGTTATTTGCATAAAATAGAAGAGCTTAACTTTGAGTTCATTGGGTATGGGTCTGATTCTCCAAGATCCCCAACTTTTGCCTGTGACCAGTAGGACAGGGCAACAAAATATTTTTAGTTCATGCAAATCAAGTAACTGGGAGCAGGGGTACTAGCTTTATGCCAGCAGATGCCAGTTGGCCTGTGCCAATTTGAGACAGCACACATGTTCCCCATTCGTGTGAAGTTTTTTTGAAACTTAGCTGTCGGAGTCCATTTCTGGTTCATCTGTTGAGGTACGCCTGACAATCTCCATCTTCCAGAGTAGAGTAGACCCCCTTCGAACTTGTCTTTTTATCTCTTACCTGTACTTGGAAATTAGCAACTTATTAATATGCTTCAATAATTTATTCTCTGATGCATGGAATTAACTGTCCAAGACTGAAGTAAAGATTATATATGCTTTGTTCATATGTTCTTGTTAAATTGCTTGCGAAGTGAGCCTGGAGCCCATGCTGCCTGGTAGGGTGAAGAGTGGCGGCAGATCAGGGTACGCATCTGTGCGTCTTAACAGTTTCAAATGAGCTCAGAGGAGGTACCAGGACCACATGGGTAACGTGGGGATTAAGATGATACAATGTAGGTGAAACACATCCGACTAACTCAGAAATTAGAAGATTCTCCATAAAATCTCTTTCCCACCCTGGGCTGTGGCTACTTTGAATCTCCATAGTTGGAGTGAATTGTGGGTCATCCTCCCCCTCCCTAATTAGTATTCTCCCCCATTTCCACTTTTGATCCAGTAGGGTGCTACTGTGATGTGAAGTGAAGCTGTTTGCAGTGTGTAAGATTGAATGCTGAGATTGTTTGCAAATATCTAAATATTCTGGGAGCAATCAGGTTCATCATCTCTAGGCCATCTTGAAAGTGTGAGGACTAGGGGCGCCTGGGTGGTGCAGTCGTTGGGCGTCTGCCTTCGGCTCAGGGCATGATCCCGGAGTCCTGGGATCGAGCCCCACATCGGGCTCCTCCGCTGAGAGCCTGCTTCTTCCTCTCCCACTCCCCCTGCTTGTGTTCCTTCTCTCTCTGGCTGTCTCTCTCTCTGTTGAATGAATACATAAAATCTTTTTAAAAAAAAAAAAAAAGCATGAGGACTAACTCGCTGAGATTTCCTCTCTTCCATTTTCTTTTCTCTTTCCATTTTTCCCAGTGCTATCTTTAAAAAAATTTTTTTTTCAATCTTAATGTGGTTTCAATTGTGTGTTGTCATAAGTTGGTGTTTGTAACTTAGAAACTGAGAATTGTTATTCTCATTGAAAGATAACTGAACACCAATTAGAAAAGAATAAGAAAAGATAACTCAGAAAGGAAGTTATGAGTGTTTTAACAGAAATGTTTGAATTTTGAATAACAGCACGAATCACAGCTGGTGAAGCCCCTCTTTGTCTCTCTGCTCTTCCCTCTTGCTTGCTTGGCTTTTCCCTCGATCTCTCCCTATCTCTGTCTCCCTTTATCCGTGTCTCTACATTTCTCCCTCTCCTCTTCCCTCTGTCCTCCATATTTTCATTGTGTCTCCTTCCTTCCCTTCTCTTCTTTCCTAATACCCTCCCTCTCGCTCTCTCTCATCTCTCTCCCCTCTTTTTGATTGTGTGTTCATCTCCGTCTCTCCCACTGGCCTTGCGTCTCCATGTCCGTTGGCACTTTTTTTTTTTCCTGTCTTGCTCTCTCTGTCTGTCTGAAAATGCAGGGCATAAATAAGAAGATCAGAGCTGAGTATGTGAATATTGGGAATTTTTTTCTTGATGGTCCTCTGTCACAATCTGCTTTTCCAACTAAAAGCGGAGAATTGACAAACTCATTCCGAATCTTCCAGTCTGTCAGAGACCGGGATGTCAAGAAGCACTTGACTATCAAAGACAGCAAACCCTGAGCCATCTCCAGAGCTCACCCACAGCACGGAGTCACCTGTCAGTTTCAGCATTCCCGTGAAAAGACCAGTCAGAAGAGAGGGGTGAAAAAGAACAAGGTCAAGGTCAAGCCACTCACCCACCTCTTCCCGCCCAGCTCTCCTCCCACCTTGCACTGATTACTGTACTGTGTGTCAGAGGTACTCCCACTGGCCTAGAACCATCATCTCATCCAGAAGACACATAAATTCCACCCAGGTAGTTCTAAAATCACCCAGCTGATCATTCAATTTATATACAGTATCAAGTGTTCATTTCAGAGCTGCTATTTCAGTCCCTCTGACCTACAGGTCCTTGACATGCGCTTTGCCAGGGCCCTCCAGTGATGTAAAAGTAAGTTTTTTAGCTCTCGCAGAAAAAGCAATTGAAGTTCATTTCTCACAGATTACCAGGCCCCATCAGGAATGAAGATGCTGTAAAGTGTGCATCGGGCAATGTCCCAACACCCACCGCTGCCAGTGGGAAAGCCTGCTCTGCTGACCAGTGGATCCAACCAGTCATGTCCCACGTGGTCCTGTTTCTCCTACGCTCTGCTCCATTGCACTCTGTCATCACCAGGTGATGAAGATACTTCGCTGTGTCTCCCTAAGAGTTGATTTGATTTCTCTCATTTTTCTCATTTCTCAACTCAGATTTCACATTTTCGCTTTTGCTCAGTCCAGTACTAGCTGTACAGGCTTCAGAAGGGGATTGTCGGTGGCCTGGCAGCAGCCTGCCTGTGGCGACTCCAGAATGGGGTGGGCAACACCTGTCCTGGCTTGTGCTAGCAGCATCTTTCTCTTGGTCTAAAATGAGCAGCAGGAGAGGAGACAAGCTGGTTAAAATGGGGGTAATTGTGTTTCTCAGGGCTCTGCTATATGGTCACTTCAGTCCCTGGCCCCTTCTGCTCTGCTCATTTTGCCCCCCCCCCATACTGTTTCCTAATCCCCCCACCCCCTGTTCTCTGCTCTATCCCTCTTACAGAATTTCCCACACTGCTATACTGGATTCAAGTTCACGTGAAATGAGTTTCTGCTTGAGAACTTGAAAGACACCTATGCCTGGCCGGTGACCCAAGTTCGATGTTAAGACACTAAGCACAGGGGCGCCTGGGTGGCTCAGTCGTTAAGCGTCTGCCTTCGGCTCAGAGCCTGATCCCCGCGTTATGGGATCGAGCCCCCCATCAGGCTCCTCTGCTGGGAGGCTGCTTCTTCCTCTCCCACTCCCCCTGCTTGTGTTCCCTCTCTCTCTGACTGTCTCTCTATCTCTCTCTCTGTCAAATAAATAAATAAATAAATAAAAATCTTTAAAAAAAAAAAGACACTAAGCACAATATTGTGAAGGTACTATGACCAGGACTTGAAGAAATCCCTTCTCTCAAAAGGGAGGAGTTTCTGTGGCATCCATTTCATCTCCCCAGGGACAAACATCAGTAACAGCTTAGGCTTCAAGCGGAGAGAAAAAAAGCTCTTATCTGTCCCCAGTAGACATTTTTTCTGGTAGATATCTTTCTAAGATGCAGTGTAGAAACTGGACTGCTCACAAGACTTGGAAGCCGCTTGACGACTCTCAGCAACGTGTACAGCCAGGGAAACTGAGGCCTTGGAAGGTAAAGTAAGGTCAGGGCAAGATGGGAGATTTAAAAGCCTCTTCCTCTTCATGGGCACGAGGTGGTTGCAATGCTTTCCTCTTCCCCAGTATAAACCAGTTCTCACGGAGGTGATGCTAATGTCTGACTGTCGGGGGTGGATCGGTACCACCCTCCCCAGAGCTCCCCCCTCTCTCATGACCTGGACACTTGCTTGTACTGCCTGCTGGCAGCTGGCAGCTGAGTCCCTCTCTAGTGATTTTTGTCCTCTGTCAAGGTTAGGCTCCTTCCCTGTGGGCTGCCTGCGTCCAAAAGTCTGATTTGGGGAGTATGAAAACTGCTCTACCCTTCACTTGGAGGTGGCTCTTTTTATAAAGACAAGGGGTGTGGTTCTGTTTCCTTTTTTCCTCCAATTCCGCCCCTGGGCAGGGAGGAGGGGTGGGGGGGAGCAGGTGTCTGGGGAGATACAGCCTAGGTGAGGGAGGGGGAGTGGACAGCCGTGAAGGGGAGGGGTCAAGTTGGAATTTTTGCCAGCAGAGGTGACTTCCATTGGGAGAGGGGAGGAAGTTGGGGCCGGTGGGCAGGTGGGCCGTGGCCAAGAAGGTCAGGGGGTTAGGATTAGGTTAAACTCATAACATCACAGTTGCCCTTGTCTCCCCAGATTACCTATCTTCTGCACCCCTCCCAAGAGGCCCCTTGCCTCAGTGTGGGGCTATTGAGGGCCATCCCAGTTCCAGAGCAAATGGGGTTGAGGAAGGTCTGTCTTGCACTTGCCCTGCAGTTAACTCTTACCTCCGCATGATCCTGTCTTTCTCACATCCCCAGTGGTGCTGATCTGAGACTCCCCGATAAGCTTCCCCCTCATAACCTTCCATTCAAAATCTGTTTCCCGGAACCTGACCTCATTTGTAAAATATGTCCTCACTTAAAAATGCTGCTATGTGGCCTCGTCATGGTGTTCACCACAAACAGAGGCTCAGAAAAGTGAAGTGACTTTCTCAGTGTCACACACTGAAGTCCTGGACCTGGGACAGAATCGAAGTTCTCCCACTTCTGGTCCAAGGCTGTTATGAGAGCGTAAGTGAGTTATAAAGGAGTGCATATGTAGCTGTTCCTAAAACTGTTTCTTCTCTTTATGGCTTCGCTTTCCACCATTCATGTCTGTTTCCTTAATTGTTCACCTTTCCCCTCCCCAGAGCTGCTCTTCCCAGTTCCACCGCTGACCTTTGCAATATTGTTTGTCTTTGTAGCAGCACTGCAGGAAGTAGCAGGAACTATCCAGGCTCTTGGGGCATTAATACCTGGGCACCGAGACCTCTTTGCTCTCAGCCCAAAAGAAAGTGGTGACAGAGGGTTATATCTGGTGGTCCGATGATGCCTCCCTGACCCTCTGCTCTAGACCCTTCGTTTTTCTTATGCTTCCCCAGCTAGTTTTCAAGTAGAATTTCAACAGGGCTGATGTTGCAGTTGTCTTGTTTGCAGAGAGCAAGAATTTCTCCAGCTCATCACTCTGTAAGCATAGGTGCAATCGTCATTCCCTGTGATTGTTACACTCTTCTTGGGGTCTGTTCTCTAGGCTTACAATACCCTCTAGAATCCCCTGGGGACTCTGTCATTTGAGTCATTTGATCAGCTCCGCAGTGGCTAGAGAAGAGAATGTTCTTTACACTCCTGAGTGAAAAGCCTCTGGGATCTATTCATTGCCTTGATGTTCTGGAGCTTCTAGGGCCTCCGGGGATTTTCACCTCACTTTGCAAATCCTCTGCACTGATTGATTGGCAAGCAAAAGCACACCAATTAGCTGCTTTGCATAGCCTCAGGACAGGTATTTAGGGAACCAAAGGTTCACAGGTACTGTGTTGCGGTTTGGACCCTTGGTTTTTCTTCTTTTCGGAGTTTTTTCAGACCGTATGTGAGAACACAGAGTTGAATCTATTCAGACCTATCATCTCCTGATGATTTCAACCAATACATGACTTCCTGCAAAAGATGTGTCTCCAGAGTCTGCAGTCGGTTTGGTAAAGGGTGGGAGGAGCAGATAAACTTAGTGTGGGTGGCTTGTGTGGGTCCTCACTGATGTCCACCTTGGTCGCTAAGTAAGACCCTCCGGATAAGGCCCTCACATGCTGCTCCTTTGGCTTCCTCAGGGCCTTTAGGTAATATTATGGTCTTGAAAAAAAGTCCTGCTCTGACCTGGTGTCCGGATTCTCATCAAATCGTGTGTATTCTGAGCTCAACTCTAGATGACAGTAAAAAAATAAGCAAGAAAAGGCTTCAACTTATTGCTTGTTTCATGAATTAGTTGTTTATATCGGGCGGGGGTGCTTTCCCAAAAGCCATATATCGTGGAATTTTTTTAGAAGTATCTTTTCTGTGTCATACCAGCCCCCCGGAGCCCAGCTGGCATCCTCATCCTGAGAGTCAGGGATTAAAAGTGTGAACTCAGGAGCCAGCTTTCCTGGGTTCAGATCTCCCCTCTGCTAGTTACTGGCCTGTGTGACCCTGGGCAAGTTACTCAACCTCTCTGTTTCTTGGTTTTCCCGTCAGCAAAATGGGGGTCCCAAGAGTAGGGCTGTTGTCAAGATTAAGTAAATTAGTTCATGTTGTAGTCCTTGCAACAGAGGTTGGCATGTAAGTCATACACATCCTAGATTATTTTCCTGTTATATAATATGTCTTTCCCTAGTCAGTTACATCTGGAGATTTAAAAACAACTGTTCTTTGTGGTGCCTGACTACATTTGTGGCAGAGAGAGAAAAGAGAGAGACCCTTGTTAACATTTAAATATATTCCATTTCACAGGCAAATCTTTTTGTATATGAAGGCAGGAAATCGGAAGGTAAGTGCCCACTGTTTTTAAACTTGGAATGAGGTATTTTTAAACAGTTTTCAATTTACTTAAGAGTTTTAACACAGCTAATATTAGTTGGAACTGAATGTCTGAGAATGAGGTTAGTGTTCTGCATAAACCCTGCTTTTAAAAAGCTCACAGGAAGGGTCAAAGACCAGGAAATGCTCTCACTATAATTCTCATTTTCAGCTGAATTGGACATGGCAACAAGAACGCAGGCCTGAATCACATTATGTTCCAGGAACCTTTAACTTTGCATCATAATGACCTGGGGCCTAACAGAAGCAAATTGCAAGTGGTTTCAAAAGGATAAACTCTAATTTATATTAAACTAGTATTATAACTTAAGCAGCTCGTTTTGAAAGCAAAACGAGAAACCTCATCATTCGTGTGATGGCTCGTAAATGCATCCCTTTACATTTTACCTGTAAAACGCTCTGTGTTTGCTGACAGGTTAAATGTATACTATACACAGAGAGCCAACATTTCTCTTTGTAACACTGCAGCAATCTTACTAGTTTTAGCAGCATTCTTATTATTTTAAGCTGTCTCCATTGTCTTCTAAACACCATAATTAGAAGCTGAAAAGCTTACAGCAACCAAACCCAATAAGGTCTCATTATGAACAAAATATTCTTCTGTGGCTCAACAAGTGACCCTGTGTAGTCTAACACGAGGAAGCCTTCAGCCTTCCTGCCCCATTAGGGCTGGAGGTTTGTACCAAGTTTTCCCTCTTGGTGTTATTTCGCCACTCCATTCAAGTTTTAGTTTCTTGGTCGTAATTCTTCCTGTACTGGTCTCTTTGTTTCATTTTGTGCAGCTCCCATTTTCCGAGAGACGTGGCAAAGCAAACCTGTCTGCTGGAAGCAGTTCAGAGTTTCTCTTATCAGGGATGTGGTGTTTCGTCAATGAGTTGAATGAGGGAGTCTGTGAGCAGGGAGCCGAGATGATTGAGCTGCCTGACTCGAGAAAGAGAGGGAGGTGATTGTAGGGCCCAAGAAAATACTTCCTGCGCCAGATCAGTGACTTTTTACTGTGATACTTAGCATCTTTTTTCCATTTGATTCAAGTTCTCTTGGACTGAGTCCAAAAGCGAACTCCTGTAGGGGATTTAATAAATTAAGCATTATCAGTCATTTACACCTGAGTATAAATAAGTGTGTGAGAGGGTGTGTGTGTGTGTATTTTCCTCATAAAAAGAAGGCAAAGACAGAGGTTTTTGATGAAGATTGCAAAAGGAAGTTCAAAAAAAAGTTAGGAAGATTAGAAAATAAATCTATTCTTAGGTTTTACCTGGAATTGTTGCTCATTTGAATCTCTCGCTTCAGTGTATTACCATGTCCTTTTGTGTTGACTGTGAACTGAAAAATACTAGGTGGGGGAGAAGTGAAATGTGTTCTGGTATCTTCTAGCTTTTTCACTGAACAGGTTCCCATGACCAAGTAGATACAGCTCGGTTATAAAGTAGGCCCATTTAAACCAAGCATGTGAAATATAAAAATAAATCTTGGATTTTTTTTTCTTTATTTTATATTCTGCTGGGGAAACACTGAACTCTGAAAAATGGGTATGTTGGGAACTGCTTTTAATAAATCTACTTGCCTGTCATGTGTTTTCAAGGTTTCCGGACTGTTTGTTAATTATCAAGCTGTATTTCTCTTATTTCTCTAATCTTTACAACACAATGAAGCATATCCATCAGCATAAACTTGCGGGAAGCTGCTTATCGCTGAAATCCCATCTTCATTGTTGGATGCCGGGTCTCCCAGGCCTCGGCAGTCCCAGGTCGCAACGTTATTTTCCTGCCTTTCCTCCTTTGAGATTGAGTCTAGATTCAGATTCTATTTCCCTTATTTCTTTCTCTTCCCTGCCACCCTCTCCCCCAGAACTCTCTCTTTCTCTCACTCTCTTTCTCTCCTTCTTTCCAGCTATCTGTCGCCAAGCAAGGACTGAGCCTGCTTAGGAAGGCTGAAGATTGATACTCATCCAATCAAGGAGAAAGTGACTGTTAGACCTCTTCTCTCCTCCCTGAGGCAGTGGGGCTCAAAATTCAGTTTAAGAAGTGTCCCTATGCCAGGATCACATCAGGGAAGTGGGGAAAATGACCCACAGACTTGAACATCTCTGGAGACCTGGCCAGGAATTTGCCTTTACAACAGGATCCCCAAGCGCTTTATAAGCTGTTTAAACCAGAGAGCCATTGCTTTGGGGATCCCATTCTCTAAAGAAAGGAGCACATATCCTAAAATCATGTAGTTATTTCATCCTAAATTCTCTCCCCTAAGATACACATTATCACCCAAGTTCCTGAGTCTGACACAGAGAGAAGGTAGAGAAAGGAGGAGATTTCGCTTCTGCTATCCAGTGTTTTGTCCATGTCCACTTTCATTGCTCATCGTTCCTGAGGGTAAAGGTCAACCTCTGTGCTGTGGAGGCCCGAGGATGGGGACAGCTGGCAAGCCCAGCGGCCCCAGTGAGCACTGCCCTTCACGGGCTCCTTGGGAGAGCCAAGGACCGGCCCTCACCTCCCTGCAGTTCTACCCTGCTTGGCCACAGGGGCTCCACTTGGGGGACATGCAAGGGTCCCCACAACAGTTCCCAAACAGGAAGTTCTTTCTGAGCTAATAAAAAAAGAAAAAGTCAAAACCGCTATGTTACACTAGCTTTATTTGAAAAAATAAATGTGCAAAAAATAAAAACGAAAATCGTGTCCCCCGAGTTCCTGTCATCGTCCATGCTTAATTTTCCTTCATTTTGCTCATCATTTTCTAACATGGTTTGTAATTGACTGACTTGGTTTATTGTCTCTTCATCCCCCTGGAAGAGACAGTTCAGAAGGGTGGGGATTTCTGTGTTTTTCGTGGCTCTCTGACATTCATAGAATAATGCACTTTGATATTTGTATGGCCTGATGGCCTGAAAATAGGTTCTCAGATACAGCATAGTTTTGCACAGGTGTATAGATGAAAACACAATTGTGAATTTCATAATTTATATTGTGTTGTTTGTACGAACTTGTAAAGTCTGACCTCTTCCAATCAACCAACCAATTGGTGATAGAATGTGAATGCCTCCTAAATGCCAAGACTTTGCCTTGTCATCTACACTTGTCCATATATTAATTCTACCCTGATGCCTGTTTCAGATGATCCTTAGCCCTTTAGCAGCAAAATCTATATCTACAGAGACCTTTTTTAAAAAATTGTATTTGCCTCCAACTGGATGAAGCCTATAATCTGAAAATCCAGGACTGAAGTTTCATTTCATGACCCAGCAGAGAGTGAAACAGAAAAGGTTCCTGCTTTTTGGCAATTACTTTAAAAATCCAGCAAAATCCTGAGAATACACATCCGGAGATGTGAAAATTGCTCCACTGTGGGTTGCCTGTTTTAATTTGCTTGTTTGGCAAGAACTCTTGAAGGACTGATGACCTCTTCCTTTCTGGAGAGGACAGCAGGGGAGATGGTTTTTAAGAAAAACTGAAATCAACCTATATGAAGGAATTTGAAGATGCAGCTAAATGGAAATAATAAGATGGGTTAATGGTTCCCAAGGGCCCTTGATCTCACTTTTTCTGAAATAATTTCTCCACTAAAAAAAAAAAAAAAAAAAAAAAAAAAAAAAAGAGGAAAAGAATCCCACTTTTCAGCATCACTTACAGGATCCTTAGAAGCCTATCTTTTGATTCTCACAGCTCACCAATCCTACACCTGCCTGATCCAGCCTTACTTAGCGATTTAGTTTCTAGAACGTGACACCTTCTCTGATGCCTTCTGTTTTTGCCCTTCCTGATCCTTCCTCTGGAAAGTTTTTCCTTCCCAGCCCCCTCCCCACCACCACTCCACTTCACTGTGTTTTGAATGAATGAATGACCAAAAGAAGGCCAGCAAAGAGCTGTGCCAATGTTCTACCCCTGAAACCAGATTGCATAAAGAATAGCTTTGCCTAGAGACGGATGGCCTGCAAACAGAGAAACACTGACAATATTTACCTGGGAATAATATGCACCCCAGATACCCCTTGTCACAGTTGTACCAAACAGTGTGCAAGGATGAGCGGTAACCAAGAAACCAATGAAAGTCCCACAGGAGCTGGAAACACGACGTGCTCAGACTCTGAGACAAAATTGCCCTCCCAAACTTTTGTACCATCTCTGCAGTGCTAAATGAGGTTATTGGTCAGTGAACTTGAATGAAAGGACTGATTTTTATTCACAGAATCACATGAAACAGTAGGCAATTAAAATGACTAGGGCTTTGTATAGAATTTAAAACACCTTTTCAAATGATTGGACGTAGGCTGGTCCCTTTCCCTCTTTCCTCCCAGGGCTTTGAGCCACTTTGAGCCAAGAGACCTATCAGTTTGGTTGGTTTTTGTTTTTGTTTTTTTCCCCCCAGTCCTGACATCATGTGATTTTGAAATCTAATTCAAAGGCCCAAAGTGCATTTTCAAGATTTTAATACAGGGTTCAGCTGCCAAAGCCACCCCTGCCTCCAGCCGTGGCTATTTTGAGAAGAAGGTGAGGGTGGGCATCTCAGGCTTCTGTCCCCTCCACTCGCCTGAACTGCTGCTGTTGAAGTGACAGAGCCGATCGCGGGGGTCTGTTTCAGTCCTCATCTTCCCTGGCCCATCAGTAGCTTTTGACAGATGTTCACTCCCTCCTTCTTGAAACAGTTCTTAGTTTCCTTCTTGGTCTCCTCTTTTTTGCTTCCTCATCATCTTCTAACGCTCCAGCGTTAAATCTCTTCCCTTACCTCTCCTCACTCCCTCCGTGCCATCGTTCACCTCAAGGCTCCTCTGCATCCTGATGACTCCCCCATATGTCCGTCTTCCCAGGGCCGTGCCAGAGCCCGCTCAGCCGGGCTCATGAGAGCATGTTTCTTCCCAAGTCTGTATTTAATGATCGTACCGTTACGTTGGTAGCTAGAAATCAGCCAAGTAGTTACACCAAAGAAGCTGACAAACACGACATACTGGCCTCTTTTTCTTTCTCCCCGGAGCACTAGTTGTTAAGCATTTCCTAGCCTGCCATTTTCCCCCGACCTCTCCCACTGAACTCTCGTCTGTGTGTCCACCTGCCAACTTGGTATCTCCCTTTGAAGATCAAACACGTCTAAAATGGAACTCGTCTCCCCCAACCCAGTCCTTCTCCCCCAGCTTTTCCCTCCCAGGAAATAACAACCCCCAGCTTTCTAGCTACTCAGGTAAAAAATGTATGTTATCTTTGACTCCTCTCTTTCCTTCATATCACGTATTCCATACTTACTCGAGGTATTTCCACAGGATGCATAGATAGAGCCAAGAGGGAGGAAGAGAAGAGTTGTGTTCCCTGATAGATCTCAGTGATCTAGTCAGAAGGGCTTACTGCTCCCCTCCCCCTACTTCCCCATCCTCCAGTAGACTGATCTATCATTCATGGTAAGCAAGAGTCCCACATGGTAAGCAAGAGACTGTTCACATGCCCTCTTATGTGCCTGTTGTGAAAGAAATCAACAGGACGGAGAATCTTTATCAGTGTCTCTCCCTTGCACATATTTAAACCAAATGGAAGGTGCATATGTATATGAATTCTGTATTTTTACCATTGTTCTAGTTCATGCAACACAAAACAACAAGTCAATGGTGGACTCCCTGTGGAGCTAATGACCATAAGCTTCAGGGTCCCTGACTTGCTCTGGTCCATGTGGGTACTGAGAATGGCTGGGAGTCCTGGAGTGTTCCAGATAGGAAGGAAAAGCCAAGTTAGTGTTTCGTAGGTAAGTCAAAGTGCCACTTATTGAAATTCAATTTGTTGACTAGATAAACTGTGAAAATAAATTTGTTACATATTTTATCTGAATGCTTTAAAAATATTTAGAAGAGTTGTTTGAAGGCACTCAAGCCATCCTCCTGATAACTGATCAAATGAGTTTGGTCCTAATTTTATCTGGAACTTCCAACGAGTTGACACCATATTATTACATGTCCTACATATGTAATTAAAACTTTGATAACTCTCCATCAGGGTAAACTCAAAGCACTAATAAAGCTGTTATTGTCCCAGAATATTCTAATGACCTAAAACAGAACTTCAGAAACATCAACCATTAATATCTACACAACAATATCTCCTAAACAAATTCCCAACATTTCCCCACCTATACCAACATTTTGGAAAGTTGTACTGCCTCCATTTGCCCAGGAAAGGGTAGAGCAGGGTCTTTCATACTGAGGTCAGGAAAACCACACAGATAGCCTAAGAAAATAACGGGGAAAAAAAAAAAATCCAGTTTTTACCATTCTAGTTGGTTAGCTTTTGAATGGTTGAAGTGCAGATGGGTCCACTCCCTTAAATGTCACCCACTATCCTGTCAATAGCCAACGACAAAACAAACAGATGGCTAAAGAATGGGGTGGGGGTGAAGGGCAGATGGGAGGGAAGGAATACAGGCTAGAAATAACTCAATTCTTGGTTTAGTAAGTTGTGTGTGTAGAACTCTGCTGGAAAATTTCACCAGAGTTGCACTTTCAGAAAGATGGTAAGATTGGATTACATCTTTAAAATAATTGTTCAAATAAGTGGACGGAGGAGAAGCCTATATTGACCCTCTGTTTACCCAGAAGGGGGAGAAAAGTACAAAACAAGCTTTTCTTTAACTACAATGGCAATCTTCTAATAGCAGCGCTGCCTTGCTCCAAAATAAGGGACTCAGAGGTTGATAATCATCTTTCAGCTCAGGTTATTGCATGCAATTTTTCACATTCATTCGACTTTTTTCACATAGCTCTTAGTAAAGTAACTCTCTTACCAATAAAAGCTTTTATGGAGCCCATTACTCTGGAGAGCTAACCACTCCTGTTTTGTTTTTTTCTTCTTCTTCTTCTTCATCTTCTTCTTTTTATTGGCTCCTTGGAATATTTATGGCCGCCTTTGTTCTCACTGCAAACTTATACATCTGGCTGTGTGTGGCCAGTTTTGTTGTTTTTGTTGTGGTGGTGGGGTAGGAAATGGGTGAGTGTGTGTGTGTACGTTTGGGTGGCTTCGTTTATGCACATGTGATTCGCTTTTCATCACCTTGTCACTGCAAATCTTCATTGTTTAGCCAGGGAGCGTTCACTCCTGGACTCTTTCCACTGGGAGCTGTGTGACCGAAAACTTTATGAGCTGCCATGCTGCCTTCTTCCTGATAAACAGGTTCTCTGATGGAGGGCGGCTTGAGTGAGGCTGGGCTTCAGGAACAAAAGCTTGATTCCCTGAACACAGAATGAACAGATTAGATTCCCTGGTAAAGGGTTTCCCTGGGACTAACTTACATAAGCAGAGAGAGAGCCGTCTGGCCTGAATCACGAGAGAACAAGGGAGCTTGTTCTCCATGGCATTCTCATGGACACAGGTGCAGTGTGCATGAGAATTTTCCATCTTTACTGCTACACTGAAGGACTGCATTTAGGCATTAAAACATTGGCACCGGTCTCCAAACCCATAAAGGGCAACTCTGCCTTGCCATTATAATCCCTCCTGCAATTAAGTCCGTCTTCTGACCTGAAAGATCAGATAGTGGTTGAGATGACTGGCTCTAGAGCCAAGGTGTCTGGGCAAGTTATTCAATTTGCTGAGCCCCAATGTCTGCACCTGCAAAATGGGAGTAATAATAGTATTGACATTGTAGGGTTGTGGTAGGGATTGAGATAATATAAACAAAGTGCTTAACCCATACCTGACCCATAGCGAGGTCTCAAAACATTGGACCTTACTAGCCCTCTAATTAGAATGCAAGCTCCTTGAGGGTAGATTTGGTCTGTTTTGTTCACTGCTGTATCTCTGACACTTGGAACTTCGTAGGTGCCAGTAAATACTTGCTGGAGGAATTCCCCACTGGGTTAACCTAAGAACTTGTTCCTGTAAAGGAATCAAGGAAAGGAGTTCTCCTAAAGATCAAGTGCAAGGAAGCCGTGGGTCTCCGTGGTTACCCGGTTCCTATTAAGCACCCATCCAAGGAGGATTTAGTTGAAAGTAGCTGGGAATGTTTCACCTCCCAATCTTGCTTGTGGGACAGCAACTCTCAAACCTGTCTAGAAAGCAACACGGGCAGTTCCCAAACTCACATAAATCCACCTCTTTTTTTTCTCCCTACCTCACTAGAGAAGACCCGAAAAATTAGCACACCCCCCTCAACCTTGCTCCTACTGGATAAATGCTCACCACCCGCCGGCGTCATGCCTCCTGACCCCTCTCTGCTGTGAGGCTCACTTTGAAGCCCTTTAGCACAGGAGGCTGTAAAGGATTAATCCCCTTGTTTCTGAGGCACTGCGGCCAATCTGAGCATGAAACTATTTTGTGGCCAAAGACAATCAAAGACCACAGGTCTCTGGGCTTTGAATGCAAAGACATTTTTATACCAGCCTGTCCTTTACTGTAGAAACGTAGTGGTACGTTAACATGGGACTCTTTCTGAATCCATTTTAGCGGAGGCCCTGAAAGCACAAAAGCAATAGATTGTNAACGTAGTGGTACGTTAACATGGGACTCTTTCTGAATCCATTTTAGCGGAGGCCCTGAAAGCACAAAAGCAATCGATTGTAGGTGTGTGTGTGTGTGTGTGTGTGTGTGTGTATGTGTGTGTGTGAGAGAGAGAGAGAGAGAGAGAGAGAGAGAGAGAGAGACTGTATTCATCTCTAGCTTCACTTCCCTAGGATCCATGCTTAGCTTCTTGGCTCCTTGAGATGACTAGACGAGTGAAAGACAAACCTGATACCTTGCATTCTCCGTGAAGCCAGTGCACATGATAGGATCCATGAGGGACCCACAAGCGGTTTTGTGGATGATGAAGTAGGGTGTAGACTGAGCAACCTCAGGGCTTACTGTGGCACTGGATCCCCTTAGGAATGCCCTGGGATCTATGTTGAGCAGACCTGCATACAGTGGGTCAGCTGTGTTCAGTGTCATGGGACAGACCATTCCCCACCCAGTCCAGGCCTGGAGACTGTGGGAATTACCGCAGCGATCAAGAACTTACTGGAATGCTAACCACTGCCAGGAAGCCCTATGGGGAATCCAGGAAGTCACAGACTACTTCAGGCCAGTGCACAAACAGTAAAGAACTTCTTGCTTCTGTAGGCGCTGAGAGGAAGCCGTTGGGTCATTAAAGTGTGCTTCTGGTGGCCAGAGGGTTATGGCATGCTTTCCTAGCACAAACAAAGGAAACATCGGTAATCTCTGGTTGACTGTCCTCACAAGTCTCCTGGCTGTGCTCTCAGGCAGCAGTTACAGAATGTTTGTGCTGCGGAGCCCCAACTTCTGCTTAGGAAGGATTGAAAAAAATACAGGTTCCTTGTACTCATGGTATATAATTGTGTCTATATAATTGAGAATGGATTAAAAAAACTCAAAGCCCTCCTCTAAAACAACAGAGAGGAGCATGTTTTAAAAGGAAGATACAGAGATTCAGTATGTGCAGTCTTCTTTGTGACAGGAAACCTAAAATACAAAGAGATTGGGATTAAGCAAAAAGTAGAGGATGGCAAGCTGGGAAGTCTTGACAAGAGCCACCGAAAGTATGGTCAGGAAACCATAAGCAACGTGAAATGTGCCCAAGAGCCAGGAGGGAAAACCTCAGTGGAACAGCCTCATTCCCTTAAGGGTCACTCAAATGATCTGACTCTTGGGACATTTGTTCAAGCTGATGACAGACCTCCCCCGCCAATCCTCCGGAACTCAAGTCTTTATTTCAGGAGCTAGAGGAGCAAAGGCAAAGAAAATACAACTTAAACACACCTCTCTTCTATTATAAAATAGGGTCAAGCCTCCTGCACACTTTGTGGTAATTTCTTTCTATGTAAGTCGGAAAGACCAGCTAACACTGACTACCCTGAGTTAGCTCAGGTTTTTTTTGCTGGGGGGGGCGGGGTGGGAGGGCTTAAAGGTTTTTTATTTATTTATTTTTTTAATTTGAGAGAGAGAGCAGGAGCGGAGGGGAGGGGAAGAGGGAGAGGGAGAGAGGCAGACACCCCACTGAGCACAGAGCCCATTTCAGGGATCAACGCAGGGCTCGATCTCACAACCCCAAGATCATGACCCCGAGATCATGACTGGAGCCGAAATCAAAAGTCAGCCACCCAAACTACAGAGCCACCCAGGTGCCCCACGAGTTAGCTCAGTTTTAACTGAAGTCCAAATGAAGAAAGTTTAATAAAGCTTCAGTGTTGAAATGTAAATTGATTATTGAAATGTAAATTCTAAAGATTTTGATCTCTATAGTTATATAGTAATCTAGTGCAGAAAAACAGGGGTTGGGGGTGGTACCAGGCATCTCAGCTTTATCTTTCTATAATAATGGGAAAATTCATGTTTTGTGTCACTTTAAACTGATTTAAATAACCATGCTGTGTCTTACATCTCACACACACAAAAAGAAATAATGATTTTCTAGAGGCACCTGGCTGGCTCAGTTGGTACAGCATGCAACTCTCAGTCTGAGGGTTGTGAGTATAAACCCCACATTGGGCGTGGAGCCTACTTTAAAAAAAAAATTCTCTAATTTTGTGAAGATATAGCCTTGGTTGTTGTGTCTTCTAGCAAAGGCTATTTGATCCCCAAGAGCTCTGACCTTGAGGAGATGAAGCAGTGATTCTCAACCAGGGGACATTTGGCAAGAATAAAAATAGTTCTGATTATCACAAATTGAGTGGGGAGGGAGGAGAAGAGGGAGAAGGAATTTGTAACTGGCAACTAGTGGGTGGAGGTCAGGGTTGCCAGCGTTATGGGATCGAGCCCCACATCAGGCTCCTCTGCTATGAGCCTGCTTCTTCCTCTCCCACTCCCCCTGCTTGTTCCCTCTCTCGCTGGCTGTCTCTCTCTCTGTCAAATAAATAAATAAAATCTTTAAAAAAAAAAAAAAAGAGGTCAGGGTTGCTGTTGAACATCCTAAAATGCTCAGAATGGCCCCCACAGCAAGGAATGATCTGGTCCAGAATGCTCTTTTTTTTTTTTAAGATTTTATTTATTTATTTGACACAGAGAGAGAGAGAGAACAAGCAGGCGGAGCAGGAGAGGGAGAAGCAGGCTCCCCACTGAGCAGGGAGCCCAATGCGGGGCTCAGTCTCAGGACCCTGGGATGACCTGAGCCCAGGGCAGTCTCTTAAACAACGGAGCCACCCAGACACCCCCAGAATGCCTTTAATGTCAAGATTGAGAAACCCTGAGCTACAGTATTAAAAGTGAGCCAAGTCTATTGTCGTGAAACTGTTAACAAGGGAAGTTATCGCCAAGAAAATTTCTCAACCACAAGGTGTTTTGGAAAATGTGGATGCTATTATAGCAGTTTCAGTTTAATAGGAAAGAAATATATAATTTTTAATTACATTTAAATAGTTTTAGTTAATGAATCGTTTCTAAGGAAATGGTGGGAAGACTTTATGAAAGCATAGTGATATCCCTAACGTAATACACAGAGTAACACAGGTCACTAACCTTTCCAGGAACAGCCTACCCCGCCATAGATGGCTATCGGAGGCATTTTGTGAGGTACAGACGGTGAATGTAAGGCTCTGTCTGTTCTTCTGTGGGCAGGAGTACATCACATGACTTATTACAGTGTCTGTAATACAGATGACACAGATGGCAAAGCGTCCCATTCTGAAGCATTCTTCTTTCAGTTGGTTGAAAGTTTCTCAAGAGGCTCAGTGTGCATGGCCAGCACCTCATGTGCATGGGGACAGATTTCAGGGGGATGAAATGCATTCTAACAAGCTTCTCTTGTAGAAATTTATCCCATTCTTGCAAAAGCCATCTTTCTATTCTTTCTGGCAGTTTTTCTATATTTGACACGTGTCTTAGACCAGTCAGCTTGCTCTCATGAAATACCGACTGGCTAGTACACAACATAGATTTGTTTCTCACCGTTCTGGAGGCTGGAAGTCCAAGTTCAGGGCACCAGCATGGTTGGGCGAGCGCCCTCTTCCAAGTATCAGACTTCTCACTGTGTCCTCACAAGCAGAAGGGGCTGGGGTGCTCTGTGGGGTCTCCTTTATAAGAGCCCTAATCCTGTTCACAAGGGGCTCCACCCTTATGATCTGATCACCTCCCAATGGCCCCACCTCCTAATACAGTCACACTGGGCATTAGGATTTCACAAAGTGAATTTTAAGGGGACACAGGCATACAGACCATCACGCCATGATCACCTCGAATGATGCCCCGACTTTTCTCATTTAGGTTTTATCTGGCTTTCTCCTCACTGCAAACATAAATGATCAGGAGCATGATTATTATATAAATTTTCCTTACCATTAGTCTTTTAAAATGAAGTGTATTATTCAGAAAATTATATCATGTTTGTATAAAATTAGTTCTCACTAGGCTGCAATTTTAGGAGGAAGAGACACCCAATAAAAATAATTCCTAGAAGATAAAACATGTAAACATAGAGGCAATATTTTTATCATGGGCTTGTATAATATACAAAATATTACCTACAGTCCAACGACTGAGTGCCCTAGAGAAATACTGGTGCTGGTTTTGTAGGCCTACTTGACGTATGCATATCAGACCCTAGAAAACACAGACTATATCTTTGCGTTGTCACTGTCTGGCATGCTTGGGGGTACATTAGCCCTTGAAAAGGATTAGATGCTAAATTAGATTAGTGATTTAGGGAGGCAGAGAGTGCCTGGCATTACCCAGGCATAAAGAGAGCGTGGAGGAGCGTGCAAAGGATTTGAAGGAAGACTCGACAGGCATTAGGGACTGTATCAGTCAGGTTCAGCAAGAGAAGCAGGACCAATAGGAGATATATATTAAGAGATTTAGTGCAAGGAATTGGCTTCCGTGATTACAGGAGCCGGCCAGGCGAGTCTGAAACCCAAAGGGCAGGTGGTCAGGCTGGAAGTTTTGGGCATTGGTGACACTGTGGTCCACAGATAGAATTCGAGAAACCTCAGCTTGGCTCCTGAAGGCATTTCAGCTAATTGAATTGAGCAGCCAGATTTTAGGGTCTCATCTCCCTTTAGTCAACAATTAGGGACCTTAACAACCTCTACAAAACACCTGCACAGCAATGTCTGTGTTCGTATTTGATTGCGTCACTGGGGGCTATAGCCCTAGTGAAGCTGGTGTCTAAAAAGACCATCACAGTGACCAACAGAGGAAATGAGAGAAAAGGGTAAGGAGTCAGATGAAGCCGATCCATCTATCCCCGACGCTCCAGCAGGCCTATTTGAAGTATTTACAGCTCACTTAGGCAGTAGCCTGTTCCACTCTGTGGGACTGGTAGAGGTGGTTTACAGCCGAGTTTACTGATAAGCCAAATGACTTCTCTCCTAAAACCGTGGTAGCCCTCTAGCTTATTATTCAAACTGAGACAATATTGAGAATAGGCGATTCTTCTAATAATTATGTCAGGACCACTAACAAAACACAGGACAGTCACAAACAAACCAGAGGACATGGTCCCCTCACTCAGCCTGAGATGCTTTGGGTCTTTTTTTTTTTTTTTTTTGGTTTTTCAAGTTTTTGAATTCCAGCTAGGTAACCTACCGTGCAACCTGAGTTTCAGGTGTAGCGGGTGATTCATGACTTACGTACAACAGCTGGTGCTCATCACAACTGCAGTCCATAATACTTTGGGTCCTCCTTGTCACTGACTTTTCAAGGTTTCTTCAGTACACGTGGACGTATTGTTACCTTCTGCCCACTGTTCATGTTGCAATGGAGGAACGAAGAGTGCCATCAAACACAGAGCTTTGTTAGTTTGCTAAAATTTACAGGGAGCAATTTTATTAGTATTGGAAGGTAATTTTAGAAAGCAAGAATTTTTTTCATTGACTGAACCAATTTACAAGTGAAAGGATTATCTTTTAATAAACATTAAATGGATAAAAATTATGAACAATTAATGACCTCTCTCACCATCCATGCTAAGTAATAAAGTGACATTGAGAAGAAAGAGGCAGCAGGGTAGAACAATTAGGAATTTGACTTTGGAGTAAGACGGCTCCGGTTCACATGCCAACTCCTTTGTTGTTAATTCTGTGAATTGGGACGAGGTGCTGCGTCTCTCTAAGCCTCAGTTTCCCTACCTGTGAGCTGAGGATACAAATCGTGGGAGCGTTTGAGGATTAAATGAAACCATGCACGTTGAAATTGCTTGGCACGGTGGCTGGCACATAATAAATTTTCCATAACCGCGACTTATTATTATCGTAATACAGCTACGCAATCTTTGAACCAAAATATCCAGCAAGATTTTTTTCAGGCAACACAATAAAATACTACCCATGTATTTATTTTTATGATTATTACTATTTGCTAGGGTTTTATTTCTGTTTAATAGCATGTCCATTCCAATTATATTATCCTGATGGCAACAGCAGACTGTATCTAGAAATATCCGTCCATGTGACAAAGCTCTCCCAAAGTAATGCTAAGCATCATCCACATCCTCAAAACCTTTTTCATAAATGTGGCTCTTCTCCGTGAAGTGTGATTATTGAAAACAGCTACGTTTTTGAGATTTCTACTGAGAGGAAAACTAGTGAAGGCATAGAACTGTTCAACCTTACTAGAAATGATAGGGAATAAAAGAGCTTTCCCACTATGCTTTGTAGTTTATGAGACTATCTCTAAATAATTCATTAGTTCTAAAGTGACATAAAAATCAATTAATTTTAATGGTGGATAACAGATTATGGTATTTAATAGTTCATCTGCTTTCATGAGGCAGAGTGAATTAGACAACACGGTGTAAATCTAATAAGGGTTCTGAGCACTCATTTGACTGTTTGTCAAAAGGAGAAATGATGAGCAGATCAGGAATTAGATAGAAATGAGAGCGTTCTATACAAACTGCGTATGTAGTTTATACACAGAATGAAGTTAGAAGTCTTAAGGACATAAAACAGAGACGCTGCTTTCTCCTTTAGCGTGCTTTTAAAACTTAGTCGTTAAACACCATCTAAACACTGTGTATCTATTAAAAACATAAGATCCTGTTATATGCATTCCTCTCATCTTTTTTTCTTTCTAAAGATAAGTAGAATAACTTAGAAATGTTGGTATTAAAAAGTTTTCAAAAGGGTTGTTTATGACAATTGAAAGAGTACCAGCCTCTCAGGTTCCGTTCATCTTTGTGGTAGTAAACGGAGCCAATTTTCTCTAACAAATCATTTTTATCATTCTTCGGCAAGTCCCCTTTTAACTCAGAAAAGTAGCCACTTCTTCATGAGATTTAGCCCAGTTGGGACTTTGGGCTCCTGACTCCCTCCCTCCCCGCAAAGAACTCCATGTACAGCCTCCTTTCCATCCCCCAGTCGAAGAAAACGTACAAAGGCAGCCTCACTAGCAACTTTCTTTTTAAAATGCTGTTAAAAGATTTCTTTGAAATATTTGCAGCTCTACAGTAAAGGAATCATGAGGTCACAGTTGCCTGGTTTCTATTGATTCTCCTAGTTAATAAAGAGTTAAACAGTGAAGTGTGGTCTTTTATTTTTATTATTTTTTTTAAAGGCATTTTGAAGGTGCTGGAGAGGGAAGGCCCGGTCCTAAGTGGTCATGTGGCTACCGCCATTCATCTTGGTAGTGACTATCTGTCAAAAGTGGCAAGAGTCCCTGTTAACAGCCCTGACCTGAGCAGTAATGAAGGGAGAGTGCACGGCAAAGTGTCCATTATCAGCAGGTCGGGAGCAGTAAATTGGAGCAGTTTGCTTCAATCTGGCTGCAAGTTGAAATGGAAGATAGGTGGGGATCAGCAAGAGGCAATTTTATCCTATGATCATTTTTGTCAGATCGCATCAGAGTGGCAACTTAGTTCGATGCATGATTTCAATTAACCAACTCTGGCCGTAATGCTTCCACTGCCGGGGGAAAGCTCTTTTTCGAGCCTGGGTTCCTGGTTATTTCTTATTTAAATCCATGTGAGCACACACAGGTGTGAGAAACTGCGGTTTTAGTAAAAAGGAAGTGACATGTGTGGAGAGCAACTGCTGCCCCAAACCTGGCATCGGTCCAGCCGGCAGCCTGCTGTCCCCAGTGGCTCTAAATGCTAGCTTGCTTATTTGTAAATTTCCCAACTCCAAAATCTCTCTTAAATGATCTTCAACTCTGGATTTTAAATATGTTGAACTTACATGTTGTTGACTCTTTGACAAAAGAATTAGCCTTTTGGACAACAGTTTTAGGGAGGGTCAGGTCACCAAATTCTGTACTTCGGTTAAGTCATGTGAAGCCGCTCACAAGCACAAGAAAATGAGTGTAAGGCTGAAGACTGAAGCTTTAACGCTTAGATCCCTGAGAAATAATGACCTGATGACAGAAGTGCAGAGTTGTTTCAGTGATTGTACAAAATATAACGCATATGTACAATGGCAAGGCCATCTCTGATCTCAAGGAACTTACACCTGAGGAGGAGAACTAAGACACACACAAATGGCTATGATAAAAGTAGGGAGTGCCACAAAAGGGAAAAAAAAGTCCTATAGAAATTTAGAGAAAGATTACTTTTGGCTGGGGAAAGCAGGGCAAACACAAAAGAGAGAAACATTTAAATCAGGTCTTGGTGGATGGCAGGATATTTCCAGGTGAAATTGGAGAGTGGCTGTTTTAGTTTTCTATAGCTGCCTAGTAAATTACCATATATTAAGCTACTTACAACATCACTGACTAATTTGTTCACAGTTTCCTTGGGTAAGGAACTGGTTAGCTGGGTCCTTTGCTTGGGATCTCATAGGCCGAAATCAAGGAGTTAGCTAGGGTTGTGGTCCCTGCGGCTTGGTTCCCTCATCAAAGCTCATGAGATTGTTGGCAGAATTGAGTTGCTTGCAGTTGTAGGACTAATTCCCCACTCACTTAGTGGCTGCCAACTCGGGGGTCATTCTCAGCTCCTACAGGCCATTTGTCATTTCCTGCCACATGGCTCCCTCTACAACATGAATTTGTTCCTTTAAGATCAGCAGAATGGCAGGGGCTCCTGGGTGGCTCAGTTGGTTGAGCATCTGACTCTTGAACTCAGCTCAGGTCTTGATCTCAGTGTCACAAGTTCAAGCCCTGCTTTGGGCTCCATGCTGGGCGAGGAGTATACTTGATCAAGATCAAGATGGATCTTGGGGCACCTGGGTGGCACAGCGCTTAAGCGTCTGCCTTCGGCTCAGGGCATGATCCTGGCATTATGGGATGGAGCCCCACATCAGGCTCCTCCGCTATGAGCCTGCTTCTTCCTCTCCCGCTCCCCCTGCTTGTGTTCCCTCTCTCGCTGGCTGTCTCTATCTCTGTCAAATAAATAAATAAATAAAATCTTTAAAAAAAAAAAAGATCAAGATGGATCTTCCTGATTTTAAGAAGAGTCCAGTCCCTCTTAAGTACTTACCTGATTAGGTCAGCCCCACCCAGATAATCTCCCTTTTGATTAACTCAGAGTCACCTAATTAGGAGCTACCCACAGGAGTGGCATCCCATCATATTCAGAGGTTCTGTGAGGTAGGAGGGCACTACACAAGGTGTGTATGCTTCGAGGTGAGAACTCTGGGGGCCATCTGGCATTGCACTGTAAAAAAAACAATCTTTGAGAAAAAGGTGTGGGGCAGGAAGCTCTAGGGATGTTTGAGACTGGTAACGTATCAGAGTTTTCTGGACCAAATGAAAAGATCGAGATGGTCGGGCACTACTGGTCTAGGAAGAAATTTTAGGTTCAGTCCATGAAGCATCTTAAATTTCAGAGCACAAACTCTCCAAAGGTTTTTGAATGGTGACACAATCACCACCATGATTTTTAGGAAAATGTGTGCGGGATGTGCGGGATGGGTGGGGAGAGCAGGGACCGTTCAGTCCATCTCCCTGTACAAGCATGGACTCTTAAAGGACAGGGTTTTTGTGCTGTTGGCTGTCATAGCCCAAGTGGAACATAGTGAGCCCTCATTACACATTTGTTGAATGAATGAATGTGAGCAAACAGTGAGTGATTGTCATACTCTGAGTGAGCAACACTAAAGGAGGAATTGGGGAGGCAGCAATGCAAATGGAAAAGAGGAGATACATTGAAAAGATAGTGCAAAACTAGCATCAGTGGGTGTCACAAACGTGGAAAAGGAAGACAAGAGAAATCAAAAGTGATGTCAAGATTTATAATGTGGGTTCCTGGGGAACTGGAAAATAATGAAAGTTAATGCATTATTTAGCTTTGTGCAGAGAAAATCACCAGGCTTTTGGTTAAATTTGTAACTTTGGAAACCGATTTCTGGTGCATTATGGACAGACCCACAATGCATTCACTAATGGTATATATTTTCCCAGTGGCCTGTAGTTAATTTTACTTTCTGGTTTTATTGAGATATAATTGACATACAGCACTGTATAAGTTTAAGGTGTACAGCATCATGACGACTTAAATATGTTGTGAAATGATTGCTATAGTAGGTTAAGATCCATCATCTTGTATAGACTAAAAAAGAAAAAGATTTGTGATGAGAACTCCTAGGATTTACTCTTAACAACTTTCAGATATACAGCAATGTTAGCTACAGTCATCATGCAGTACATTACATCCCTAGTACTTGTATATCTTAGTAACTGGAGTTTGTACCTTTTACTACCTTCACCCACTTCCCCTGACTGCCCCCCCACCGCCACTGCCCAGTAACCCCCATCTGATCTCTTTTTCTGTAAGTTTGGATTTGTTTGTTTTTCAGATTCCACATATAAGTGAGATCATGCAGTATTTATCTTTCTCTGACTTCTTCCACTTGGCAGAGTGCCTTCAAGGTCCATACATGGTCACAGATGGCAGGATTTCTTTCTTTTTTAAGGCTAACTAATATTCCTGTGTGTGTGTGTGTGTGTGTGTGTGTGTGTGTGTTTATGTGTGTATGTGTATCACGCCTGCTTCTTTACCCACTCATCCATTGATGTGTACTTAGGTGGTTTCCATGTCTGGGCTATCGTAAATAATGCTGAAGTGAACAAGGGATTGCAGATAACTCTTTGATGGAGGGTTTCTGTTTCCTTTGGATATATTCCCAGAAGTGGAATTTCTGGATCACATGGTCGTTCTACTTTTAGTTTTTTGAGGAACCTTCATATGGTTTTTTATAGTAGCTGTACAAATTCACAGTCCCTGGTTGACTTATTTCGCTTACCATAATACCCTCTAGTTCCATCCACATCATTGCAAATGGCAAGATTTCATTTTTTGAAGGCTGAGTAACATTCCATTGTCTATATCTACCACATCTTCTTTCTCCATTTATCTGTCGATGGACATCTGGACTCTTTCCATAGTTTGGCTATTGTGAACATCGCTGCTATAAACATTGGGGTTCCGGTGCCCCTTCAGATCACTACATCTGTATCTTTGGGCTAAATACCTAGTAGTACAATTGCTGGGTTGTAAGGTAGCTCTGTTTTCAACGTTTTGAGGAACCTCCATACTGTTTTCCAGAGTGGCTGCACTACCTTGCATTCCCACCATCTCACTTATATGTAGAATTTAAGAAAACAGAGGATCATAGGGGAAGAGATGAAAAAATAAAACAAGATGAAGTCAGAGAGGGAGACAAACTGTAGGAGACTCTTAATCATAGGAAACAGAGGGTTGCTGGAGGGGAGGGTGGTGGGGAGATGGGGTAGCTGGGTGATGGACATTAAGGAGGGCACATGACGTAATGAGTACTCGGTGTTATGTAAGACTGATGAATCAGTGACCTCTACCTCAGAAACCAATAACACATATGTTAATTAATTGAATTTAAATAAAAAATGAAAAAGTACAGTCAAAAGACTGTTGTAAAGTTAAAACAAATTCACAGTGCCTGTTGGCCATTCATATACCTGCCTTAGAAAGTGTCTGTTCAGGGGTCACTTAGGTGGCTCAGTCAGTTGAGCATCCAACTCTTGATCTCAGCTCAGGTCTTGACCTCAGGGTCAGGAGTTCAAGCCCTGTGTTGGGCTCCACCCTAGACATGGGGCCTACTTAAAAAAAAAAAAAAAAAGAGGGGGGCACCTGGGTGCCTCAGTCGGTTAAGCATCAGACCGTTGATTTTGTCTCAGGTCATGATTTCAGGGTTGTGAGATCAGAGCCCTGTGTCAGGCTGGGGCTGGGTGTGGAGCAGACTCAAGAGTCTCTCTGCCCCTCCCCCACCATTGTTCGCATGCTCATGCAGGTGAACTCTTTTTCTCTTCCTTTTTCTTTTTCTCTTTTTCTTTGTCTTTCTTCCTTTCAGATTTTTATTTATTTATTTATTTGAAAGAGAGGAGTGTATGAGCAGGAGGGAGGGGCAGAGGGAGAAGCAGACTCCCTGCTGAGCAGGGAGCCTGATGTGGGACTCCATCCCAGGACCCTGGGTCATGACCTGAGCTGAAGGCAGACGCTTAACCGACTGAGCCACCCAGGCACCCCCCACACTCTCTTTCTAAAAAAGAAAAAAAAATTATATCTATCTATCTATATCTATTCAGGTCCCATTTTTTAATTAGATTGGTTTTTTTTGCTATCGAATTGTATGAGTTCTTTATATATTTTGGATATTGACGCCTTATCATATACATGGTTTGCAAATATTTTTTCCGTTCCCTAGGTTGTCCTTTCATTTTGTTGATCATTTCTTTTGCTGTGCACCAGGTTTTTAGCTTGATGCAGTCCCACTGGTTTGTTTTTACTTTTGTTGCTTTTTCTTTAGGTGTCATATCCAGAAAATCAACAAGAACTTCTTTTGTCTTCTATGAGTTTTATGGTTTCCAGTCTTATACCTAAGTCTTTAATCTGCTCTGAATTGGTTTTTCTGAGTAGTGTAAGATAGGTTCTAGTTTCATTCTTTTACATGTGAATATCCAATTTTCCTAGCACCATTTATTAAAGAGACTGTCTTTTCTCCATTGAGTATTCTTGGCTCCTTTTAAGTCACAGACTTAAAATACATAGTGTTTGATAAATGTTACTTATCAGTGATATGTATATATTTAAAATTCATATTATATATGTAAATAATTTGAAAAAATTCATAAATGACTACCAAGATTATTCAAGAAATACAAGTTAGCCCTCATCAGAAAAGTTTAAAGTAATTGATCCATTTAGTCATAAAACCTTATAGTGGAAGGTAACATAAGTGCTATCCCACTCAACTTTTTAAGTGGTGAGTGTTCTCACAACACCCTCGGTGCATGATCTTTCTATCTTTGCTTGGACAATTCCAGAGACTCAGAGACCACTAGGTTTTTAGAAAAGCTGTTGAGGTTAATTGTTAGTCTTTTACCTCATATGAAAATATGACTTTTTCATGACTTCGGTCCTGTGCTCATAGCCTGGTTGTTGGAGCAATGCCCAAGAAATCTAAAATTCCTCCACATGACAGCATTTCAGACGAAGGAAAGTTGTGGTTTTTTGGTGAGGAATGCATTCCTGAGGACCTTCCATATTCAAAATTGATGAAAACTGTGACTGATAAATGATGGTGATTATTCTTCTTTACTGGCTAAAGCAGTGCTTCCATGTAGCAATAAGGAAAGGACAATTCACTAGCCCTCTAGCTTTAAACTTACACAATTCGTGATTAAATTTGAATTATGGAGAGTTGACTTTAGAGAATAAGGAGAGCTATTTCACTTAAAAAGGGAGAAAATTGTTTTTGAAGAAAACTGTCATGTCTCCAAGGCTTCTCTTCCCAAGCATATGGGAACAGTTAGAGGTATCGTATTAGTCTACCAAAGGAGTCCATCACACCTCCATCTCCAGAGATCTGTAGGAACAAGAAAATGAACGCTCTTGAATGATTTAAGGATTTGCGTATCCTGATGCTGAGAAGTGGACCAGATGACACACAGATTCTTAAGCACTGATGGCATTCTGACTTTGCTTCTCAAGCCCAGGTTTCTTAAATGTACCATTGTGACTACGCTTAACTATTTCTGATGATAGATATAAGACATATCTAACAAAATATAAATTTAAAATATACATGGGCAAATGTGAGTACCGTTCCATGTTTCAACATATTTATGTGTGTCTAAAATATGTAATATCAGATATCCCAAAGCCATTCATTTGCTTTGTTTAAGCCTTCAACTTTGCATGGGGGCCAAATACTGTTTTCTTGATTTCTCTTTCTGCTGCTTGATTATTTGTATATAGCAGTGCAATGGATTTCTGCACATTGATTTTGTATCCTGCTACCTTACTGAATTCATTTATTAGTTCTAGTAGTTTTTTGGTGGAGTCTTTTGGGTTTTTTATATATAGTGTCATGTCATCTGCAAATAGGGAAAGTTTTACATCTTCCTTACCAACTTGGATGCCTTTGATTTCTTTTTGTTGTCTGATTGCTGTCGCTAGGATTCAAGTACTATGTTGAATACAAGTGGTGAGAGTGGACATCCTTGTCATTCCTGACCTTAAGGGAAAAGCTCTCAGTTTTTCCCCATTGACGATGGTGTTTGCTTGGGTTTTTCATATAAGGCCTTCAATGTTGATGTATGTTCCCTGTAGACCTACTTTGCAGAGGGTTTTTATCATGAATGGATGTTGTACTTTGTCAGCTGTTTTTTCTGCATCTGTTGAAATGATCCTATGGTTTTTATCCTTTCTCTTACTGATGCTTCATATCATGTTGATTGATTTGCGAATATTGAACCACTCCTGCATCCTGGGAATAAATCCCACTTGATCATGGTGAATGATTTTGTTAATGTGTTGTTGGATTCAATTTACTAGTATTTGTTGAGGATTGTTTTATCTATGTTCATCAGAGATCTTGGCTTGTAATTCTCTTTTTTTGTGGTGTCTTTATCTGGTTTTGGTATCAGTGTGATGATGTCCTCATAGAATGAATTCAGAAGTTTTTCTTCCTCTCCCATTTTTTGGGAAAGTTTGAGAAGAATAGGTATTAAGTCCTCCTTAAATGTTTGGTAGAATTTGCCTGTGAAGCTGTCTGGTCCTGGACTTTTGTTTGGGAATGTTTTGATTACTGATTCAATTTCATTGCTGGTAATATATCTGTTCAAATGTTTTATTTCTTCCTGCTTCAGTTTTGATGGGTTATATGTCTCTGGGAATTTAACCATTTATTCTAGGCTGTCCAATTTGTTGGCATATAATTTTTCATAATATTCACTTCTATTCATTTGTATTTTTGTGGTGTCAGTTGTTTATTTCTCCTTTTTCATTTCTAATTTTGTTTGAGTCCGCTCCCTTCCTCCCTATTCACCTCCCTCTCTCCCCACCTCTTTCTCCCTCCCCTCTCCCCTTTTATGAGTTTGGCTAGGGGTTTATCAGTATCATTAATTTTTTTTCAAAGAACCAGCTCCTGGTTTCATTGATTTGTTACATTGCTTTTTTTAGTTTCTATGTGATTTATTTCTGCTCTAATCTTATTTTTTCCTTCCTCCTCCTGTTCTTGGGTTTGGTTTGTTCTTCTTTTTCTAGCTCCATTAGGTATAGGGTTAGATTGTTTATCGGAGATTTTTCTTGCTTCTTGAGGTAGGCCTGTATTGCTATAAATTTCCCTCCTTGAACTGCTTTTGCTGCATCCCAAAGACTTTGGAACATAATGTTTTTTTTCATTTTCATTTCTATGTAATTTTTTGTTTCTTCTTTGCTTTCTTGGTTGACCCATTCATTGTTTAGTAACATGTTATTTAACCTCTGTGATTTGTGATCTTTCCAGATTTTTTCTTGTGATTCATTTCTAGTTTCAACGTGTTGTGGTCAAAAAAAGATGCATGATGTGACTTCAGTCTTTTTGAATTTGTTAAGACTTGTTTTGTGGCCTATGCGATCTGTTCTAGAGAATGTTCCATGTGAGCTTGAAAAGAATGTGTAATCTGCTGTTTTAGGGTGGAATGTTCTTTTTTTATTCTTTTATTTTGTTGACAGCACACAGGCAGTGGGAGCAGCAGAGGGAGACGGAGAAGCAGAGAGGCCAACACAAGGTTCAGTCCCAGAACCCTGGGATCATGACCTGAGCCAAAGGCAGCTGCTTAACCGATGGAGCCACCCAGGTGCCCCAGAGTGGAATGTTCTGTTAAATCCAACCGGTCCAGTGTGTCATTCAAAGCCACTGCTTCCTTGTTGAATTTTATGTTGATCTGTCCATTGATGTAAGTCAGGCATTAAAACTCCCTACTGTTACTGTATTACTATCAATTACTTTCCTTTATGTTTGTTAATAGCTGCTTTATGTATTTGGGTGCATAAATATTTACAATTTTTATATCTCCTTGTGGATTGTCCCCTTAATGATTGTATAGTGTTCTTCTTTGTCTCTTGTTACAGTCTTTGTTTTAAAGTCTATTTAGTTTGTTATAGGTATTGCTATTTTGGCTTTCTTTTGCTATCCATTTGTATGATAAATGTTTCTGTATCCTCTCACTTAAAAATCTGCATGTGTCTTTAGGCCTGAAATGGGTCTTATCCAAGGCATATGGATGGGTCTTTTTTTTTTTTTTTTTAACCCATTCTGTCACCCTATGTCTTTTGGAGCATTTAGTCCATTTACATTCAAAGTAATTATCATAGGTATGTATGTACAGTCATTTCTGTATTTGTGGTTGTTTTGTAGTTCTTCTCTGATCCTTCTCTTCCTCCTTTTTATGGTTTGCTGGCTTTCTTTAGTGATATACTTGGATTCCTTTCTCTTTATTCTTTGCATATCTATTACCAGTTTTTGATTTGTGGTTACTCTTAGGTTTGTATAGAACATCTTCTGCATATAACAGTCTCTATTAAGCTGATGGTCGCTTAAGTTTAAACCCATTCTTTACTCCTCTCCCCACCAAATTTTAAGTATATGGTGTCATATTTTACATCCTTTTATTTTGTGAAACCCTTGACTGATTTTTACAGATACACTTATTTTTACTGCTTTTGTGCTTCCTGGTTTTCTTACTTTTATTGTCTTTCCTTTCCACTCAGGGAGTCCCTTTTAACATTTCTTGTAGGGCTGGTTTAGTGGTCATGAATTCCTTTAACTTTTGTATGTCTAGGAAACTCTTTCTCTCTCCGAGTCTGAATGATAGCACTGCTGGGTAAGGTATTTTTGGCTGCAGATTTTCTCTTTCAGCGCTTTGAATATATCTTGCCACTTTCTTCTGGCTTGCAAAGCTTCTGCTGAAAAATCAGCTGATAGCCTTATGGGGTTTATTTATTTATTTTTCCTTACATGTAACTATCTTCTTTTCACTTGTTGCTTTTAAAATTCTCTCTTCACAGGGCCACCTGTGTGGCTCCCTCGGTTAAGCATCCAACTCTTTTTTTTTTTTTTTTAAGATTTTTATGTATTTATTTGACAGAGACAGCCAGCAAGAGAGGGAACACAAGCAGGGGGAGTGGGAGAGGAAGAAGCAGGCTCCTAGCAGAGAAGTCTGATGTGGGGCTTGATCCCAGAACACTGGGATCACGCCCTGAGCCGAAGGCAGACGCTTAACGACTGCGCCACCCAGGCGCCCCATGCATCCAACTCTTGATTTTGGCTCAGGACGTGTCTCATGGTCATGAGATTGAGCCCCACATCAGGCTCTGTGCTCAGCGCAGAGTCTGCTTGGGATTCTCTCCATGTGCCCCTCCCTCTGCTCTCTCTCTCTCTCTCAATCTTTCTCGCTTTCTGAAATCAATCAATCAATCAATCTTGAAAATTCTCTCTTTGTCACTACTATTTGCCATTTTAATTATTATGTGTCTTGGTGTGGACCTCCTTGGGTTGATTTTGTTGGACAATCTCTGTGCCTCCTGGATCTGGATATCTGCTTCCTTCCTCAGATTCAGGAATTTTTCAGCAATTATTTCTTCAAATACATTTTCTGCTCACTTTTCTCTTTCTTTTCCTTCCAGGATCCCTATAATGTGAATGTTATTATACTTGATAGAGTCACTGAATTCCCTAAGTCTATTGTCATTTTACATGATTTTTTTTCTTTCACTTGCTCAGCTTGATTACTTTCCATTACTCTTCCAGATCACTAATTTGTTCCTCAGCTTCCTCTAACCTGTTATTTATTCCATCTAGTGTATTTTTAATTTCATTTATTGTGTTCTTCACCTCTGATTGGTTCTTTTTTATCTTTTTGTTAAGATCTCCCTGATATCCTCTCTCTTTTCTCAAGTCCAGTGAATATCTTTATGATCATTACTTTAGAGATTTTATGTATTTATTTAGAGAGATTGAGCACAAGCTGGGGGAGGGTAAGGGGAGAGGGAGAGAAAGAATCCCAAGCAGAGTCTGTGCTAAGCATGGGGCCCGACACAGGGCTCAATTTCATGACCCTGAAATCATGACCTGAGCAGAAATCGAGAGTCATCTGATTAACCCACTGAGCCACCCAGGCACCCCTGATCATTACTTTAAATTCTCTATCAGGCATATTCTATTTGTTTTACTTCAATCTCTTGCTATGGTTTTGTCCCGTTCTTTCATTTAGGACATAATCCTCTGCCTCCTCATTTTGTCTAATTTTGTGTCTGTTTCTGTGTGTTAGAAAAGTCAGCTATGTCTCCTGCTCTTGAAAGTAATGGCCTTAAGAAGAAGAGACCCTTTAATGACCTGCAGTGCAGTGTTCCCTGTTCCCCAGAACCTGGAGCTTTAGGTAGTATCTCCTATGTGGGTTGTGTGTGCCCTGCTACTGTGTTCTGGCTTTTTCCTTTAGTCTAGTCCTCTGCAGGGCTCTCTTTGCCTGTTGTGGGAAGTGTTTGGTCCCCAGCCAGAGTAGGGTGCACATTTTTAACAAGGTACACCTCATGCTTCTTCATGGCTCACCACCACTGCTACCACTGCCGCAGGGACAAAAACCCTGCAAAGCACTCAGGTTGGGAGAGGCGTTGTTGGCAAGGTTTGCACTGGTTTTCTGGGGGAGGGGACCTGCAGGGCCAGGACTGAGGTAAATGTGACTGGGGAGAGTGGTTCTGCCAAAGTGTGGGGGCAGGGCTTGGTGTCAAAGTTAGGTGGTGAATGCCCTCCCTCCCTCACTGGGCTGGTTCCTTAGGTAGCCATGTTTATGCTGAGGGGTGGGGGGAGGGAGATGGCTCATGCCAGCTCCTTTGTTCATAGGAAAGTTCCTCCATGATCCCTGTCCTGGTGAGACATGCTCCAAAATGAGTAAACCACACTCCCTCCCATATGCCCCAGGCCATTCTCAAACTGTGGCTTCTCTGCGGTATCACCACAGGCTGTTTGTCATGGTATCTCTTTAAGGGTGGGGACTCAGCCTCCTGTGGCCTCCAGGCTCTTCCAGAGCCAATCCTGCCGATTTTTCAAGTTTCAGGCTTTAAGTGCCGCTGGTTTTAAGAACTTGGGAAATTTGGCCCCTCTTGCTTTCAAAGCCAAATGTTGAGGGCATTCATCTTCCCCCATGGGCTCCCCAGTGTGATAGTCTGTTTCTCTCCCCTCTCCATGACCCTGGCTCCACCAGCTGCCATGGGTGGCTGTGGTCTGTTTCATTCCCCGCTGTCTCCCCCCTTCCTTCCCCTTCAGAGTGGCTGCTTCTGCACCTTTTGTTGTGGAGTTTGTTCTGCCAGTCTGGATTGTTTTCTAGGTTACAGACACTGATGTGAATGTCATCTAGCTGTATCTGCAGGACGAGGTGAGCTTAGGGTCCTCCTATTCTGCCATCTTCTCAGGCTCCTCTATATCTGATAAAACTTTTAAGATCAACTAAAACCCAAACCCCATCATTTCCTAATAATTTTTTTCAAACAAGTAGTGAAGACACTGATGTTCACAAGGGCACTTTTACCCTCTGAAAAATTTCTTCTGTTTCTCAGTACACTGAAAATTCTCAGCAATGGGCAGGTTTATATACAGGCATAAGCTGATTTGTCTGAAAAATTATGAGGCAGTAATTGGGCTGAGGGAAAACTGTAATGTTTATGTCTGAATCTCTCTCATAGAAAGACAGGAAAAAAGGCCATGAAATTGGTCCTCTAACATGAAAGCTATCTATGGCAAAATATTACATTACTGAAATGATTATTATTTAAATTTCTCATCCGAAGGCATGTACAGAATGAGAGTAAAGGGGCCAAGAAGACCCTGTGCTCAAGACCTCCTGGTAGCTTAAGGTTCCTTGGCTCTCATTGGTTGCTCCCCTGACAGAAGGTTAAATACTAGTTCGTATCTTCAGAGTCTTCACAAATAATTAGTAAGCTGTGAAAAAGTGATGAGGGAACTCCTACCTTCCTCAATAGTTAACCTTGACCTGGATCCTATCTGTATTACCCAACAAGTACAAAGCTGAGGACATAGTGTGTTTATATTGGCCTTAGGTGTAATGAACTAGAAGTCATCAAATGTCGACATTATGGTAAGAGATGAACATTTTGTGTAAAAATTAGAGTTTTTAAGGTGTGAGGAAACAGCTTTTAAAATGGTATGTCCAGGGCAGAAAAGACAGCGGGGGGGAAAAACAGATTTTACTTCATAGAATTTCTAAACTCTTTATGGTATATAGTTAGAAGGGCAAAGAGTTGGATTATAAGTATTAACTTAATATATGGGGAGAAACAGATCAGCACACCATAGTAAAATGGACAAAGAACATACCCAAAGAAGTCACAAAAGAAATACAAGTGACTAATAAGAAAGATAGAAGTTAGATTTTAATAATCAAGTAAATGAAAATTGAAATAGTCTATTTGTCATACATAAAACTGGAAAAGAAAATGCATTCTTATTCATTGTAAAGGTGTAAAAATGGAGATATAAATTTATGTATATATATATATATATAAAATTTGGAAATATAGAGAGAAAAATTTAAGATATGTATACCTTTTGGCCCAGCAAGAAAGCAGTGGACGGTATACCAAAGGTATGTCTACAAGAATATTCTTACAAGATTTATATAGTATTACACAAGTTTGTGTAAAATCTAAACAATAGTGGAATGGTTTAAGTAAATGTGGTACACTAAAATTTATTATGCTCTGCAGTCAATTAAAATGAGTTGTAGAAACATATCTATTATTCACATAGTTAAAATCAATAAGTCAGGTAAAATGAGTGAGATCTTCATATATTAACACAGGTATCAAAAACATCATTAATGGGGTGCCTGGGTAGCTCAGCTGGTTAAGTGTTTGACTCTTGATTTCTGCTCAGGCCATGATCTCAGGGTCATGAGATCGAGACTTGCATCAGGCTCCAGTGTTCGGCTTGGAATCTGCTTAAGATTCTCTCTCTCTTCCTCTACCCCTACCCCTTATCCTCTGTCTCTTAAAACAAAAACCATGATTAACAAGAAAAGCAAGAGATATAAAAAGGTACATAAACCTACAATCAATTGTGTACATTTAAAAACAGAAAGCTACACTATATATTTTATGGACACGTACATATATAGTAAAAGAATTAAAATATGAATGGCAAATCTACACTTCAAGGAAGTAAGGGAGGTTAAAAAGATCAGGGAAAGTTAAATAAGTGCCTTCAACCATATCTGTCACATGTTGTTCTGAAGCAATCTAAAGCTAATATAACAAAATATCAACACTTGTTAAAGCTGATAATCTATACTTTTCTACTGACAATATTATTCCATTTTAAAATATATTAGCAACATAATAAAAGTTATAAAAAAGAAAAAATGGATCTTTAACAGAAGAATATTTCAAATATATTAGTTATCCACTCAATAAGCAAGGTATAAAACATTTGCAACATACAATGCCATTAAAATTTTTTTATATTTGCATTTGCACATAACTAAAGCTTATAAGCATAGGTTTCAAAGTAAAACATAGTTAACCATAGTGATGAATGGCTGAAAGACAAATCATGTTAACTTTTTTTCCTGAATCTGTATTTTCTGGTCTTCGTACAACGAGCTTGTAATAGAAATACTTTTATTTTGGTATCAATCTTCATTTCATATCAGTATTTATGCTTACTGATTTTAATCTGAAATGAAATCTGCATTCTTGGCATCTGTTAGAAACTTTGAGAAAGTTCCCACCCACCCGACCCTTCAAGAATGACAAAACGAAGAGTCCTCTCCGCCAAGGATGAAACTTTGTGTCTGTGAACTTCTTGTTGCTTGGCAACGTTTACATGTATCACCCTAACTTTCAGTGGTCATTTTTTTTTTAAGTTTCTACTTAAATACCAGTTAACATACGGTGAATATGAGTTCCAGGTGTACAGTACAGTTCTGACAACACCCAGTGCTCATTACAAGTGCCGTCCTAAATCCCCATCACCTATTTCATCAGTTGCCCGTCCACCTTCCCCCACCCCGTAACAATCAGTTTGTTCTCTAGAGTTTAGAGTCTGTTTCTTGGTTTTTCTCTCTCTCTCTCTTTCTCCCCCCTTTGCTCATTTGTTTTGTTTCTTAAATTCCATATATGAATGATATCATATGGTTATTAGTCTTTCCCTGTCAGTGGTTGTTTCTTAGCCTGGATTTTGCAGAATACAGTTAGAGTTGAAATAGTCCAGTATCAGATACCTTGCTCATTCTTGGAATTTTCCACATTAATAAAGAAAATTGCACACAAAATAGGCTTGGGAGAATGAGGAAGAAGCTTACTTACAAAAGCAGTGTGGTGGCAAGTAGGGGCTGAAGTCGGAAGAGTTAGCTGCTAAGTTACTGATAGGGGAGGAAGAGGAAGCACTTTGTATGGAAAACACTGAGAGGACTGAGAGGGAAAAATCCAAGGGGAAACGGAGACAGCGTTAAAGTTAGGTAGATTTTTCTCATCTGACCAAAATGAGAATATGCTTGAGTGCTGATGGAAAGAGTCCTTTAGTGAGAGAGATTAAAAACACAGTTTCAGGAGAGACAGTGAATGAGACTCTGACAGTAAGGAGTAACCAGACTCTGAGAGCATGAGAAGGGGAAAAGGGGAACCAGAACACACCTGAACTCAATGGTCTTTGGAAGTGAGAGGAAGAGAGGCTAGAAACAGAGGCGGGTTTTTCCATGGTGATGGAAAGGTATGGGAGCTCCTTTTTGGTGTTTTCTGTTTTTGAAAATAGAAACTTAACGCTCCATGCTTCTTATATATATGTTTTTTAAAGATTTTATTTATTTATTTGACAGGGAGAGAGACAGCCAGCGAGAGAGGGGACACAAGCAGGGGGAGTGGGAGAGGAAGAAGCAGGCTCCCCGCGGAGCGGGGAGCCTGATGCGGGACTCGCCAGGACCCCGGGATCACGCCCTGAGCCGAAGGCAGACGCTTAACAACTGAGTCACCCAGGTGCCCCCATGCTTCTTATATTAACCACATATATAGGATGAGGACATAATGCCCCCTACACACACACACACACACACACACACACACACACGCATACACATAAGCAGTCACACTCAGGACACAGTCACACATACATTCACACATACTCAAGAAGAGGGGGAGATGACTAGCTTATTTTGTGAGGAAACAAAATAACAAGAGAATAACTCTAAGTTGGGACTGAATTCCATTCCTTATAGTTCATGCATAAGACTCAATTAGTTAAAGTTTTTGGCTAAAATTAATTGCAAGCAGGGCTTTAAAAGTCAACCAAAGGAATCAGGTTGTTGATTTACTTCCTGTCCTGAGATACGACGGGAAGAGGATGAGCTGTATAGCTAATGTGGAAAGTAAAACTTTTCTGGTTTTGTTTGTTTGTTTTTTTTTTTTTGCATTCTTTGAAATGATGTGCAAATCAGAACCAACTGAATTAAGCAGGTGATGCATAGCACTTGAATACAATGATTAATGGAACCTACACAGTAATTTATGGGGAAATGCTATTGAGCTCCGATATTATCCTGACCATTTTTACCACACACTATAGTTCAGTATGTGTGTAAGATATCACCTTTTTTAAAATAAAAAACAAATTTACATTATCTATTTTTTTTCACATGATCAATCTCGGTAGATAGACTCTTTTGACCATTTCCGGTACGAAGCAGTAAGCCTCACCTTGGTGGTGCCTGGATAACGTTTCTTTACAGTGTCATGTTTTATGGGATCCTAGTGGGAAGGAGAAAAAGGATTAAAAGTGTTTAAAATTAAGAAATTCATGCACTATTAGTATAGGATCATCATTCTTAGTTTTAGTCTCCCCAATTCAAAACCCCAGGACTATATGCATATATGTGTGGACGTGTTTTGCATTACAAAAAACCTCAATGGCAGTATAGAATTAAAAATAACTGCAAGTAGTTTATGCACTGTTGCTTGTATCTGTACTGATTTTTAAAAACCCTTACTAGTGTTTCATATTTGCTTTATGCCCTTTAAAGGACTCAGATTCATAATATACAAAGAAGTTTATGTGATATATAGAGCAGAGCCATAAACCATATTTTATGCATAACAGTGATTAAATGCACGCTTGATATATTTCACTAAGATGGAAACCATGTCGAAAGGCTTACATTTTGATAACTTTCCTTTTGGGGGACATTTCTAAATTATTTAAGTTGAAGAATAAAATGACTTGTTTGTGAATTTACATGCTCTTTTTAATCATCTTTAGGTAATGCTGATATGGCAAAGACGCTAAATTACAGGCAGCAGTGGGAATCTACTGTATAAAAGGCACAGAATCATTTTGTATATGAGTCCATGAGGAATATTCTGTTCAAGGAGAGGAGACATAAGAAAATTACCTAACTCATGAACCACACATTAAGAGCGTAGTCAGCTGTTGTAAATGCGTATCCAACAACAAACCATTATGTATCTTTGGCTTAATTATATGCGCTTATTACACACCGGTACTGGGGAGTGGAGGTTGCTGTTTGCATTACTTGTGGTTTTCTCTATCAAAACAACATTAGCATTACGAAGCTTATCAAGGTTACGTATGAGTTCTCTGGCTTGAGTTTGTAGTCCTTTTATTTTGTGCACAACCCAAAGAAGATGAGGAGAACAAATTAGGAAATATTTTAATCATGCTAGCAAAGAATCTCTAAATTTAGAAATGGAGTGAATTTATAGACATGGACAGACATCAGCAAAATTACTAAGCTTTTGTAAATCAACCTGATGTTTAGGAAGAGAGTGAAAAAGTTAGATAAATTCAGCATTTAATTTTTTCCCCTAGAGTTCCATCTTAAAGGGTATTAATTATTATTATGATGTTAGTGTTATTTACTAGTACTTCAGAAAAGGGGAAAATGTTAAGCCACCAAATAATTTATGATTTACAGTTTTTACAAGTCACATTAAATAAACAATCTAGGCAAAATTGTTCTGTATGTTTAAGAGCATCTCCTAACCAAATGGAGGTATTAAAACATTTATTGTGTGGAAAGTACAATAGAAATATATGTGTATCGAAAACAGCCTCAAAAGATCGTAAGTGGCTCTAAAAAGAAAAATTTTATGGAGTTCATTTATATATATCATCAAAACCTGTTACTTTTACAAATCAGATTCCCCTACTGATTTTGATGTGTGCTTATTTTAAAAGCATCAAAGTCATTAACCCAACCTTGAATTTCACCACTTTCTATCCTTAATCTTCCCATGTCTTTCCTTTACTCCCGTCTTCCTTCCTTTCTAAAGGGGGAAAAAGTAAGGTTCCACTAAAGAAGATAACACATGTCGTGATGAACATAATCCTGTTACTGTAATTAAAATAAAAACGTTTTGGAGGAATAAACAACAAATGGTGCCCAATGCCCAGAGAAAATTAAAATTCTATTTGGAATTCCCAAGGGGTCTAGTACCAATCCCACAGTTGAAGTTTGATAGTTTCTTGGGAAGACAACAGCTTAGTAAAGCAAGGGGTTTGGATCCATGAAAAATATAATCATAGCAAAAGAAGAAACACTATATAATGTTATTGATTTATAGTAGGCACAGGAAAGGAGCAGATGGTCGTTTGGAAAAAAACAGGTAGTCATTTTAGTAGATGCCTCTCCGTCAGAAGCATGAATTGTATTTCTTACAACCACAGAAAATCTGCAGATCTCTAGAAATACCAACAAATTTCTAGAAATAGAAGTAATCCTCTGGTAATTTTTTTCTTAGAATAAAGGTTAGGGTTAAATATAAAGGTAAGCAAAATTTTTCCAGCAGTTACATTGGTCTTTAAAGATTCTGTGGCCCCTTCTTTCACAGGAGCCGACACTAAAATAAATAGTCACTTTTTTGTATTACACTGTAAGTTATAAACTAATTTGTCCTCATTTTATTAATATTTAGAGAGAGATTATTTTCAACTCATTTTTTTTGAAAAATACTTTTGTTTAACAATTATCGTGACATTTTTCTTAGGGATTGCTTTCAGAATGAAACCATCTGACGTGACTAGAACAATGAGGTAATTTTTTAGAATTTAGATTACCTCCACAATGTCTATTACGTATTTTTGCAACTCAGCAAATTATTTCATTTCTCTCTCCCTAGTATGGAAATTTAATCTAGGTATTTATTTCATTTTCAGTAACCTATTTGAAGAAAGACTACCCTTCAGTATACAGTATTACATTATGCATTCACAACTGATACTATAAATTATGCGATCTAACAAAAAAATTATTAATGGTTTATGGGGGGGCAACCGTGAAATCTCAACTGCTAGCAATAGAAAGTAATTTTCCCTGTTGCCCATCAGAAAGGTAAAGGAGCCCAGAGAGTGTGTTTAAACAGCTCTGTGGCATTTACTCTTGCACATGTCACTGTTTATAAAGACAAACAGTAAGGCCCTAAAACAAACTGGAAGTCTAAAGCTTAAGCCATCTTTCTTTATTTTCTTTCTTTTGTTCTCTCTCTCTTTCTTTTTCTCTCTCTCCCTCTCTCCCTTCTGCTTTTATAAGAAATTTTTTCTTTTCTTTTTTTATCTAAATTCCAGTTAAAAAATATGCAATGCTTCATAAATTTGTGGGTCATCCTTGAACAGGGCCCAGGCTAATCTTCTCTGTATCGGTCCAATTTTAGTGTATGTGCTGCCAAAGCAAGCACAGGCCAGCTTTAAACATCAGTAAACAGATACTTTTAAACTATAGCTTGGCACTTTGATACTTTTCTAAGGAAGTCCATTTTAACATGCAGTTTGCGACAGCCACGTAAAGGGAATTGTCAATTTACTGTATGACATTGATGACAGAATTTGCCAGCTCTTTTCTTCTGCAGTTTTTACTAGTGCTCCCCCCAAATGGAGTATTTTATAATTATTGAAATCACTGAATGTAGGTTATAAAGACACCTCAGCCTATTTAGTATCACCTGAATTAGAGAAGAGATCCTGTGAACCTGGGGATGAATCCTTGTGCGGGTCTGTGTTGCAGGAAGGGATTCCTCCAGTCTGCATGGGCGTCGAGCAAGTGAGCACCCCGGCCAGGATCATTCAGAGACCTCCCAGGTCAACCCGGAAGTTCCAGATGAGGGAGGAAACTGAACTTGTTGAGCTCCATCCATCTCTAGGGTTGTGTGGTTTCTTTTTCCCCAGCAGCATTTTTCAAAACCATGAGGCTGGGTTCAAAGAGCTGATTACGATTTTGCCGAAATGGTTCCACAGAATGAGGTCCGCTGCAGTGGACACGGGGCCTGGACTGGGTAGAAAAAGTGGGGAGTGTGTGATAGATCACGGGATCAAGGCCAGAGCAGCAAAGCCATTGAGGAGATCCCCTGGGATAACACAGGTTCTCCCTCTCCTTATCTCATGCGTCCCCCCCCGCCCCGTGATGATAGCGTCATCATATAGCATTTCATCTCAAACAGTGTAAATCTGGGGGCAGATGTGGTTCAATTTGCAGAACTCTGTTTTACAGAAAGTTTTTAATTTCTAAAAACATTTTGTGTAAAAATTACAGAGAAATTAGTTGTATACAGGAATTCAGTATGGATTAGGACAGATCTTATTATATTTTCTTGGATTGTGCTCCCAGCAATTCTACTAAATCTCAAAATCTCAGAAAAACCAGACTTTGTATTAAAACATCCCACCCAAAAAGAAGATGAGCCATTTCATACCCTATTTTTCAAAGACTCCATCCTAATTCTACTAAAAGTGTTGAGTAACTCATTTGTTTTGCTTTATTTTTATGTGCACTGCCATATTTCTTAATGCTAAAAATGAACGTTCACTCACTACAGGATATTCTTATCTGCATTTTTCATCCTTAAATTAATACATTGATTCATCTGTAAGTTAATACACGAAGATAATATTCTTAGGACTCATGAATCTGTCCTTTTCCAGATTTTATTTGATGTTGGCCTAGGGTCCTTCCACCCTGTGCTACAAGAGAGGATTCCTTTTGTTTTGTTCAGAGTAGTCAGTGATTTTGGTATAGGGTAGAGAGTTGCATGTAGAATTCTTGGATCATTAATGAAAATAAAACTGCTTTGCAATTTTAATTTTCCCATATGCTGCTAGTAATGAGTGAAATAAATTATTACACACTGGATTATATAATGAATTATATAGTGAAGTGGGTTGAATTATGTCTCCCCGAAAAGATATGTTTAAGTCCTAATCTCAGGTATCTGTGAATGTGACCTTGTTTATAAAGAGGGTCTTTAGCGATGTAATCCACTTAAGATGATGTCCTCCAGGATTGGGGTAGGCCCTGAAACCAATGACTGGTGTTGTATTGTTTTTATCTTTTTTTTAAGATTTATTTATTTATTTAAGAGAGAGTGTGTGTGTGCAAGCGTGCATTGGGGGGGGGGCAGAGGGACTCTGGACTGAGCGTGGAGACTGCTGATTCAGGACTCAATCCCACGACCCTGAGATCATGACCTGAGCCAAAACCAAGAGTCAAATGCTTAAGTGTCCACACTATCCAGGTGCCCCTGACTAGTGTTTACACAAGAGAAAAGAGCAGCAGATCTGGGTACGAGACACAGAGGGCCACACACAGGGAGGAAGGCCGTGTAACAATGGAGGCAGAGGCTGGGGTGATGCACTGACAAGCCAAGGAATGCCAGTGATTGCTGGCAATCAGCAGAAGCAAAGAAAAAGACGTGGAATGCCTTTTCCGCGCAGAGCTTCCACAAGGAACCAATCCTATCAACACTTTGATATTAGATTTCTGGCTCTTGAACTGTAAGAGAATGCATGTCTTTTGTTTTAAGCCACCCAGTTTGTGATCACAGGTTACAGCAGCCCTAGGAAATGGATACATGCAGTATATGCACATTTGTCAAATAACCACAGTTCAGATGCTTTTTTTTTTTAAAGATTTTATTTTTTTGTTAGAAAGAAACAGATTGAAGAAGGAATGGGAGGAGAGGCAGAGGGAGAAACAGACATGAGGGAGGCTCATGTGGGACTCAATCCCAGGACCCTGGAATCATGACCTGAGCCAAAGGCAGACACTTGACCAACTGAGCCACCCAGGCACCTCATGGTTCAGATTCTTTTTTGGCAAAAGAAGAGTCCGCATGAGCCAGGACTTCCCATTCCTCTAGAAACATAAGAGAGAAACCCCCACTAGGGCACCTGGAGAGTTCTTCTTAATTGTTAGATATCCAAAGACATTGACTTATTTTTCCTCATAGTATGCTCTTAATTTATTTTTGTCATTACCTAAAGTTACTAATAACTTGAAGTATGTTGAAAGTGGAAGTCAGAATTGTTTGTTGTAGAATTTGGGGTTTCACAGGAAAACATTCAACTCACAATGGAGGTTGTAACTTTTCCATCTTCAGTTGCTTCCCAAATAATTTGTATTGTAAATAGGAATCGGTTTTTCTATTAAAAATGAACATGTCACTCATGCATTAATACAGGTGTATTAGAAATGTTAAAGGTACACACACTCAGGAAAAAATCTGGTGGTGTAGATACAAAAACAGTAACAGAATTGGAAGTTTACAATTTTCTACTTTTTGGTTGTATGAACTTCCTACTTTTTCTACCATGATTATGAATTGCTTGATAATAAAAAAAATTAATAAAGAGTTTGCTTAGTGCATTGCATGAAATTTACATTTTTCTTAGGTCACACATTTCCCTGACCTTGTGCCAGGAGAATTAAGGCAACGGACCTCTCGTCTCCTTGCCTTGAAATTTTTTTTCCTACACGCACACACACACATCCAACTAATAGAGGACTGTTAGCTTTATCAGCAATGAGATGCAAAGGAGACATAAATCATGGATGTATCTGACATTTAACCAATTTAGATTCCTTTCACACCACTTTCAATTTCAAGTGTGTCCTTTGATTCTCCATTTAGAGAAAACAACCCGTCTGCTGATCGGAGAACATCTAACCAAGGCTGCCCCATCCCTACAACTCTTGGAAGCCTACTTGGTCACAACAGAGTAAGATGTGGTTGTGCTGCATGCAACTCAAGGGGCCACATGTGGCAGCCATGAAATTAACCCTGTTTTCTGGAAACTCTCAGCATTTTATGGAGTCTTCAGCGTTAAAAAATTTTCAGAATGCCCTATTTCATGGCATTACCAGCTTTTAAAAGCTGGCAATATTTCTAGGCTCCCCACTAATTTAAGGGCAACATTATAATTCAAATAGCCTACAAGGCCCTCCATGATCCAGACCGACCTTGCCAGGTGCTCCCTTATTCTCACACCCCACCCTCAAGTGGGCCATGACCTCTCCTGCCACAAACTGTTTGCATATACTGTTCCCTCTGCCTGGAATTCTCTTCCTCCCTACCTCTCTACCTAAATAATCCCACTCATACATCAGATTTCGTCTGGGTTTTTGTTTCTTCAGAGCAACCTCCCTTTTGCCTCCAAACGATGTCAACCACACACAGCATGATATTCCTCTCCTTCCTAGCACTAACCAAGGATGAAATTTTCTATTAGTATGACTACTAATTTTTTTAAAGATTTTTTTTTAATTCATTTGAGAGAGAGAGTGAGAGCAGAGAGGGAGAAGGAGACTCCCTGCTGAGCAGAGGGCCCGATGCGGGACTTGATCCCAGGACCCTGAGATCGTGACCTGAACCAAAGGCAGATGCTTAACCAACTGATCCACCCAGGTGCCCCACTATGACTATTTTATTAATATCTATCACATCCTCCAGAATGTAAGTTCTATGAGGGCAGAGATGAAGCTGGTGTTTTGTTGTTTTTTTGTTGTTGTTGTTCACCGTACAGTCCTCAGCACTTGGAGAGTGCTGGGCACATGTTTAGGCTATAAATACTTAATTGAACAAATAGATGAGTGAATTGGAAATACAAACTTTAAGAATTCTTCAATGCCCCCAGTTCTTGAAGACCTCTCCTTCCAAGTCTGGGAGACATGAAACCATGTGCTCACTCAGACACAGATGGAAGGAGAGCTTTGAAAACAGTGGAGTCTCATGGTCATTCCTAAACCAGTGTTTAACCATGTGAGCACTCTCCTTCCTTTTGAGGTACACTACCAGCGGTTCTCTTATGTATCCGGTTCCCAGCAAGAAATTTCTACAGTTTCTTCTTTCTGTGTGCATGATGTCTTACATTGTATTACTCAGTAGAGTTACAATGAGGGTATGTTCATAAGAAGGTAGATTCCTTCATCCCTACGTTATATGTGTTTTGTTTTGTTTTGTTTTGACCTGCCGACTATTCTCTGATATCCTGACCAAGCCTCCGAAGATGGTGCCTTTCCAGACTGACCTAGCATATGGGGTTTCTAGACTCAGCACTGCCACTCAGTAAAACTTCACATGAAGTTTTGATTGCTTTCCGACAGGCATACTGAGGGCAAGAAACTGAGATCAGTTGCAAGGTTTCATTCTCTCTCCATTCCTTATCAGTTGCAAAGGCAGCTATTCTGAAATCTTTCTTGTCCTCTGCCTGGAAGGGGATTCTTCAACTGCCCGGACAGTCATGCATATCAGGGCTCACATAGGACACTTGACCATGTTTCTGAGTCCCAGAGGTTTTATTCCAGACCTCCTGCCAAGCCTCTGCTGTCACTGCTGGATACTCCAAAGGAGGGAAAGATTTTCTCACCTCTCTTTTTGTTTAACCCAAGGCAGAAATAAAGACTGTTGTGACAGCCAAACACAATGTTCTTAGAGCACAGATGGGCAAGTGTCTGCCCATTCTTTTATAGAAACATAAAAAGAAAAATGTGAGATTTTAGGAAGAAGAGAGGCTTTTACCAGGTTGTTTAATGGTGTTACCCATTCCCTCTTCTTGCAAACAGACCAGTCATTTCAGAAAAGAGGCCTTCAGGTACCGTGCTTAAGATAGTCCCAGTCTGTTTACTACATGCACTTCCTCAGAGAAGGAAACATCATTAAACGCCGGTGTCAGGGCCTCACGCACATGAGGGGCATTTCTCCAGAGTTCTCCCATGAAATAGAGCCAAATGACGACCTTCAGCGACATTGCTCCTTTTCAGTGTTGTGCTCATTTTAGTTAGACCCACTCAGTGGGCCATTATGGTCTGATTCTCTGAAGGCCACTCACTGCTGCCACCTCCAAGGTGACAGGGCACACACTGTGAGGGGGAAGACCTGTGTCTGCCCTGTCCCAGCCCCAGCCGCTCTGCAGCTACTTACTCACCGTACCAAGATTGTGAGTCCCAAGAGATTAACTTTAGAAGGCAGGCTTGTGGTGAGGCTTCAAGCATCGAGTGTGGCGTGTGGAAGGGACACGACCAGGCCTTTGTTCACCTCTGGAATCTCTCTGCACACCTTGCTTACCTGTAAGGTGTGGCCCTTTTGCTTGTTTTTAAAAAACTTTAATTTTCATAAGGATCTGGTTGGCTTTATTTAATGATTCATGAAATGAGCGGCATCCCATCTAACAAACGAAAGGGTGCTCCCAACACTTGACCTTTTCATACCTCTTCCTGGCGTCGAGCTTGACAAGAAAATGACGAAAAGGGAGAACCGCCCACGTATGTTTTAGAAATGAAGTGGGAAGCCCTTAAATTACTGGCCTTCCAAAAATCTTGGGATTTGCCTCTTCCTGTTTTAAGGGGATATTCTGTGTGTGGAAGTCTGATCAGGTTGCAATCTGCAAAATCGCAGCCCTTGAGAGAGCTCCCTATTCGATATGCATCCAAGGAGACATGAGTATATTATTCCTTCCAAAGTCAGGTGCAATTGAAGCTCACGAAATTGACTCCACATCTAACTATCTTGAATAGTGACAGAGGAATAGCAAGTATTTTTTACTACAATGCTCATTTTAACCAACACCTTCTTTGAAGATTTTTCTATCACTGATGCAGAGCACATGATCTTTCCTTTACAGAAGACGGCAGAACACCAGCAAATCAATGTTTGTGTCCAGGGGCTACTGTCAGTGCCTTAAACACTTATCTAGCAACTGTGTCCTTCTGCCAGCAATGTCATGCAGAATTGAGGGCAGAATTTATTGTAAATGTAAGGAGACTAATGTCAGAGGGAAATTATGTGTGTGTGTGCGCGCGCACATATGGGCGCCCGTGTGTGGAGTAAGGCTGATGCAGGCGCATGCTTGTCCTCACCCCTTGATGCTCCATATTAATTATGGCCAAGAAAATAATAATTGGTATCTCAAATAATAGAAAAAAATGTATTTTAACAAACAACAACTTATACCATTTCCCCTACTGAGTTCTACTCTGAGTCAGATAACAAGTTTCTTTTGATTCATTTGTTCACTCTACTCATCTTCATGGGACCCCACCATCTCCCCACTCTGCTCTGTTCTCCTCTAGCAGAACTGTCCTGCCCTGAGTTGTGTGGAGATTGACATGGGGATGGAAAATCAACACAAGGAGGGACGCCTGGGTGGTTCAGTCAGTTAAGCGTCTACCTCCGGTTCAGGTCATCAAGTCCCACATCAGGCTCCTCACTCAGAGAGGAGCATGCTTTTCCCTCTCCCTGCCACTTCCCTTGCTTGTGCTCGCTCATGCTCTCTCTCTCAAATTTTTTTTTAAAAAAAGAAAGAAAACACAAGAAAAGGCAAGCAAGGGGAAAACGTGGAATCAGATAATTGGACCCTTAATCAGGTTGTTTTTACTTAATTCACATGGAAAAAGCACCTCTTTAGCAAGCACTGCATTCCTCAAGGTTACTTTTGTCACATCTCATAGTGGTTATCATTTATTGAATGATCTTGATGTGATAGGTGCTGTGCTGAGGGCTATGCGTCCATCAGTTCATTTAATCCTCACAGCGCTGCTCCGTGGCATTGCCGTTTTTATCCCCCTTTTACAGCAGCAAACACTGAGGTTCAGAGAGGTCGAGTAACTCATCCAAGGTCAAATGCCAATAGATGATGGGCAGATGCAGGATATGAACTTGACAGTGTGGTCTAGAGCTTGTGCCCTAAATTAGTACTTCTCTCACCTTTTATTTTTAGTCTTGGAATTCCAAACTATTTGGTAGGTTTCAATAAGCACTCACAAAGAAGTAATACAGAGCCAACAATGTAAGACCTATAGAGAGAGGAAGCTCTGAAAACTCCAGTGAATTTTCTTTTCTTTTTTTTTTTAATAATTTTTATTTTCCTGTGAATTTTCTATAATTGTAGAAGCAAAACCAAATGCTCTGAAATATAAAGCTTTTTTCTCACCCTTACATGAATTTCCTTTAACTCATGGAATCACAGAATGGGACCTCCAGAGCTCAGTGTCGCCCCTTGTGCCTCCACACAGCCAAGATCTAATCATCCCACAAATATGACTATTTCTCTGTTGTAAATTATCTTCAGAGGTGGAGCTTGCCTAGGGGCTGCATTTTTTAAATCACGGCTGCTAAATAGCACTGAGTTTTTGCCAGAATACAACCTGACCAGCCCTGTCCCCCCAGAATTATTCTGAAGTCTACAAACACTCCCTGTTATCCCCTTGTAAGAACAGGGACAGCAAAGGAAGCGTCCCTCGCTTAGCTGGTTTTGCTACCACTTGGTCCATTAAATTCCCCGGGCACTTGTTGAACTTAAACACACAACCCAGAGAAAATCACATTCTGGATGATATTTGTGTGATCGGGCTGTGAAAGACTCAATCACTCAGTCAAGCCTGCATGTTTAAGGAGACGGCTCAATTGACGGACAGCAGATTTGCGGCGCGAGCCTGCATCCGTAAGAGGAGCTGACTTACAAAATGACTATTGATCATATAGGTGGTAAGTTTTGATCTAGTCGCAGCCTGGAGAAACAATAAAAAAAACCACGATCTGCTTGTAAGTGATACCCAAGTAGGGTTAGGACGGAGAAACAGATGTTTGGAGGCCTGTTTATTAGAGCACTCTTTGACTTTCTTTTATTTGGAGAGCTTTTGTTTTGACTATAGAAAACGTTTTCACGCCCATTCACATATGGAAATACAGACTAAAAGAAGGAGGATGAGAAGCTCCATCTAGAAAGTTCGATTTCGAATATTTCATCCATGTCCATCTTGTGTGGCCCAGGCCGGCTTCTTGAGAAAACCTTATTTTATGTCAACCTCCTTCTTAGTTAAAATTCTGCTCTTTGAACCCAACTCTGGGTTGAAACCTTGTTGGCAAAATAATATAAGCTGGTGTCTGCAGCTAGATAGACCCTTCAAGCCCTCCCAAGGTGAGAAAGTGTTATTTTTCCCTTTTATGTGTTGTGCTTCATTGGATAGTATTTGTCATCTTGTCACATAATAGGGACAACGTTCACAATGTTGATTGAAATACACCCTTCAGCTGCAGCATCTCCGGATGTGGGAGCAGCCTCGGGGCTGTATTCCTCATCGGCCCCTGCAAGCATTCGCAGGCTACGTGTTCCCAGCCAAGTAGAGCCTCCTTAAAGTGCACCATTTCATTCGGATTTGTTGCAAGGGTCGGGTCATACCAGAACGATCTTTCCATTGGAGAGGGAAAGGGATAATTGGATTGCATTTGGATGCCTTTTACCATATTTTGCATTGACACTTGAAAAGGCGTGAAAAATTTGCTGATCTTATTTTATTCCTTAAGACACACACACACTCCATTCTGATGGGGGAAACAAATTGGTTTTTTTTTAAATTTATTATGAGGTTAACAATACTGGGATCTTTGTGATCATATGTAGTCAAGGATTTCCTGAAGGTGCAAATTGAAAGCCCTGTGGAGGGAAATAGTTTGAGGCTCCCCTCTTGGGGAAACTACTCCTTTGCTGTTAGCTTTATAGAGACTCAGGGAAGCTGCCAGTAGGGGAGCCTTAGACTCAGTCCTTGAGCCTGACCCTATTGCCACTGCTCCCTTGGGCTGCACAGTGTCCTTGAAGATTTCTTTTTAACTTCAAGCACGGTGAAGTGCTTTAAACACAATGAAACTTACTGTATCCTTTGTCCACTATTATCTCTTCCTCCTTCCCTGTCCCTCCCTCTCTTCTCTCCCTCTCTCTTTTGCCTATGGGGAAAGTACACTGGATCATTTTCCCATTGACTTCTTCCAGGCAGGATGATCCTGGCCTCAAACCTCCAGGAGAGACAGATCTGCCCTACTGACAAATAGACTTCTTCAAGCGGTTTGGAAAAAACTTATTCACAAATGATCTTGGGATCTGTCTGAAAACTGTAGACCCACGAACACAAAACCAGAAAGTGTACAAATATTTAGAGGCTAATGATCTAACCAGTGGGTTTTTGTGGTATTTCTGGTGTTTCAGTTAGGAGAACCCTAAGTTAAAGAGGAAAAAGGAACCCTCCAAAGCTCTTCAAAGATTTAGGGAGGCCATTTCAGCTGTTGTCTGATATGTTTGGGGAGAATGTTCTGTTGAAAAAAATAAGAGCTTTCAAACATAGGATAGGATCTCATTGTCATGGTCAAGGTGTGTCCCTAATGGACATCTGGCTCTTCTGTCTGATCATTTCTCTAAATGGCTCTATTAGTTTAAAGCCAACTAAAATAGACAACTAAAAATACTGAAGCGTTTTTATAATTCAATTTATTTAGCTGCTTTGTGTTTGTTTAGGCAACAGTTTTTTTAAGGACACATGAGGATGTAGTCTTGCTCAAAGCAACGCATCCTGAATACTCTATTGAACTGGCCTTATGGCTACGCTTAAGTATTTGAGCACCTGCCCTAAAGATTTCCATGCTACACTTGTTGCAGCTAAGGTCTAAAAGTAGAGCTTTGAGGCTTCCAGTCCCGTTTATCTGTGCATTAAAGTAGATGTAAACTATTTTCTAAGAAGAGGCTTTATTCTGCCCATGAAGATAGAATGGTTTAAAGTGCCTTTTTTTTCCCTGTGGTCATGTGATTTTGCTAGGCTCCAGTAATTTCATAAGGGAGAATCAACCATACTTGTGATTAGAACTTCAAAGGTATAGTTCTACATTTGATTGTGAGCAGAGAACAATCACATTCCATGTAACTGCCGAAGAGCACAGTCCATACTTGATTTGCTTTGGGGTAATGATGTTAGCCTATGTTAGTAGGCTTATGACACTGGTCAGGTACCACCCTTGCAAATATTGTTGAGGACATTGGTCATTATGGTGCACAGCCCCATGTATGGCAAACCTTCAGGACAATTTCGTCCTCATCTTTAGTGTCTGGAGGAACAGAGCCTCTTTTACCATTTGTCCGTTTCTGTTTTATGGATAATGTGGCTGGTGTATTGCCATTTGTTGCTTACAAGGATGGTGCAAATAGGCATCTACTAATACCAAGAAGAGCGTGGGCCTTTAGGGTAGGCATTTTATGTGGCTTTATCCTTAGATCTGTTTAAGGTCTTTGTCCTTGTTTTTCCCTTTTCTGCCTCCACTTCATTTGCTCTTGCTGCATCTTAGTAATCTGGCAAATCATTTCTGTAGAAAAGAAGGCGAATCAATATTGCCACTTAAGGGAAGGAGAATATTGTCCCCAAAGACTCAGAAGAAGAGCTTGACATATCGTACAATAAGCTGGTAAGAATGAGAGAAGATGTCTGCTCTATCCCTCAAAGGAATGGAAAAAGAAAAAAAAAAAAAAAACTCTGGGGGAAAAAAAAAAGCAGGCATCCTTAGGAAAAATCAAGCTATGATAAAGTCAGAGCTACAGATATAGCCAAAATAAGAAAACAGTGCAAGTAAAAAATGTGATGGAAAAGTGTAAAAATTTTTTTTTGCTTTTATTTACATTCCAGTTAGCTAACATACAGTGTAATTAGTTTCAGGGGTACGATATAGTGCTTCAACACCCCCATGCAACACGTGATGCTCATCACAAGTGCCCTTCTTCATCCCCATCACCTAGTTCACCTTTCCCCCCACCTTCCCTGTGGTGACCATCAGTTTGTTCTCTATAGCTAAGAGTCTGTTGTTTAGTTTGCCTCTCTCTTTTTTTCTCTTATGGTCATTTGTTTTGTTTTTTAAATTCCACATATAAATTAGATCATATGATATTTGTCTTTCTCTGACTTATTTCACTTAGCATAATACTCTCTAGCTCCACCCACGTTGTTGCAAATGGCAAGCTCTCATTCTTTTTTAGGGCTGAGTAATATTCCACGGTATATATATATATACACCACATCTTCTTTATCCATTCATCAGTCAAAGGACATTTGGGCTCTTTTCATAACTTGGCTATTGTTGATAATGCTGCTATAAACATTGGGGTGCATGTACCCCTTCAAATCAATATGAAAAGTATAAGTTTGCTTTGATATTTATAGATAGCATAAAAATTTTGGAAATCCATATTCATACTGTGGAGGACACACCTGAGTTATTCTAGAAGCAGAGTAAAAAAGGCAAAGAGGTAAGAGAGATGAGAACAAATGTGGAAGACAGAGATTTCAGGTCAGACATAAATAATAATTTTCCAAATGCAAAAACCAGAGTGATGTGTGTGAAGCAATAGTCAAAGATGTAATAGAAGAAATTTTCTTGAGCTGAATTAAAATCACAACTGAAAGGGACTTATCAGGATCTCGGCAAAATTATAAAAAGGACCTACATCTAAATAAACACTGATAATTTTTAAAAAGAAGGGTGTACATAAATAAGTGAAACCAATAAGGGAAGAATGAAGGGGGGGTAAACAGAAGGGGAATGAACCACGAGAGACTATGGACTCTGGGAAACAAACAGGGCTTCAGAGGGGAGGGTGGTGGGGGACTGGGATAGGCCAGTGATGGGTATTAAGGAGGGCACATATTGCATGGTGCACCGGGTGTTATATGCAAACAATGAATTATGGAACACTACATCAAAAACTGGGGACGTCCTGTATGGTGACTAATATAACAATAAAAAAAGATGTACAGTTTTCAGAAAGAAGCAACAATAACGATGCTCAAATTTCTCTTTTTCAACATTATTGAAAGGAAAACAAAAAACTAGTATCTATAGAATTTTAAGCTATAAAAGGTTGAAAACCAAGAATTTTATATAAAATCTGATGGCATGCCTTTGCAGACACTCTCAGTCTGGCAAGGACTAATGGATATATCATTATGTATCCTTCCCAAGAAGAATACTTGAAGGTGAATCCAGCTGACCTAAATAAACAAACAATACAAGAACACAGCATCAAGTATAAAAGACTGGCAGGATTCATTGAAATCAATGTAAAATTTAGAATATTAAACTATCATAGAATTCAATGAGAAACCTAGAACGATTATTGAAACAGGAGATTCAAGTGATTAAAAATGATGTATAAAGGTAAGCTTGGTTTATAACCTTAAATGAAGTTGGAAGAAACTTGGAATTGGACCATAGAAAAGTAAGAGACCACTAAAGTCTTAGCAGTATGCTAGAATCAGAATTTATTTTTTATGACCTCAAGAATTAAATACAGGCTTCAGGATAAATTTAATACAGATCACTACAGAATTAACTCAAAATTTCTCCCTTCCCAGGAACTGCAAAAAATACCAGTAGGGGAATAATTGTCTATGTAGCAGAAGATAGAAAACAAAATTAACAGTGTCATCAGGAAGCTTAAAATAAGAAATAAAAATAAACATGCCCGTTTCGACAATACGTGCCACTAAGCTACCACCTCCCCATATGCCTCAACCTTCAACCCTACGGAAAGATGATTGTATTGAAGAAACTGAGAACAGCAAGTGGTCCTTACAGACAACCTAATAGAGAAAGAGGTTTTTTGTTTGTTTTATTTTTAGGTACATAAATTCGTAATTTTGAATATAAATACTGTGGTAGATTGAAGATGGCCTCAAAGTCTTTGTTACTCTTGTCCCAGCAAGAGGTGGAGTTGACTTCCCTGACCCTTGTCTTGGGCTCACCTTGTGACTTGCTTTGACCAATGAAAAGCAACAGAAGGTCTGCCCTGGGCCTCAGATAGCCTGAGTTTGTGCTCTCTTGGAACCCAGCCACCACGCTGTAAGAAAGCCCAAGTTACCTTGCTTTAGACAGAGGATGCAGTAAATTTTATCAGAATATATTTTACCACAGTAAAAAAGTACACTGAAAGCACAAATGTATGTTCAAAAAAATCACTTCATGTCATTTTACCCTATCCTATTACAGTTACTTTTAGTATTAATAAGGAATTTTCCTGCTTACAGTTTAGTCAATATTTTTTCATTTGAAAAACCCAGATATTTCACAGGGTTTCCAAATGAAAAGCATTGTCTAGTGATAGCACCCTCGGACTTAAGACCAATGACATTTCTGTGAACTGTGCTCGTCAGATGGACCTTGTGGGGGTGGTAGCCCATTACACACAGCAATATTTTCTACCGAGGAAATATTCTTTTCTGAAGTTCCAGTTAATGAGCAAAGCAACCTGATTGTTATCATAGTCTCAATTTATTATGTTAGCTGTCCCCTCCTAACCCAAATTATATAGTTAGCATCTAGAGTTGTAGTTTCCATTTCTAAAGTAAATAGATATCCAGGGGACCACGTGTGGGATTCTTGCGGCATTTTTCTCATAGTCCAACTTTATTCAAACACTTCATTTGCTGGAAATCTCCTGGTGGACCCTACTTCTGTCTCATACCCACCTTTCCCTCCTGCATTTCGCCATATGTTCTGAACTGCTTGAAGCCTTCCTCCACTCCCTCTCTCACCTTGGTATTTCTTACCCCCATATCCTTTTAGAACTGTATTCTCCCCCTGAGATTTTGTTTTTGCTTCCCCCTTACACACACACACAGACACACACACACACACACACACACACGGCAGACCTCCATGTATCACTGAAACTCTCTTCAGATATCACAGCATCCTGATAATTTTTTTGGATCCTCTCGACTCCACCTCCCCTAGACACACAAATCCATGCACACTTCAAGACGATTTGGATGACTTTCCTCTAGGCTCGTAGGGTTTTTCTCTCTTATCACACTTACTATGGGGCATTACATTTATCTCTGTGTTCATTTCCCCCCCAACTTCCTTCTCACGTCTAAAGTCTTGGAGGACAGAAACTGTACCTTGTTACTTTTGGATCTCCCAGCACCTAGCAGTGACACCAGTGGTTGGTGACTGATTGACCAAATAAAAAAGATGGATTCCTGAGTGAGTGAGAAGTGAGTGAGTGAGTGATGAGCATGGACCCCATGATGTTAGTTTGTGCAGATAGTAATGCAGAAAATGGCATGGTCCCTACCTTTAGTTCATTAGTAACTGACTTGACAATCATTCAGCAGAGTAGAAAACCTATGTATTTCTTATTGTTCCCTCCACCAATAACTGCATAAAAAACCTTGAAATGGTCAGCCACAGTTGTAGGATTTATATCTATTGATATGACATTCGTGTTTTACTTCAGAATCTAACTACAAAATGAGTTCGTTTCAGTAAATACTTTCCAGCTGAATGTTGTTCTGTAACAAAGTTCATCAGAGACATCCCTCAGAGATACAAAGAGTTAACTGTGTACTTTTCTTAATAAGATTGAAGAGGCAGGGCATCATTTTTTCTAAGTATGGCATGGTCTGTGACACCATGTAATTTGGGGGGTATCTATACTTTGCTTGGAAAAGAAAAAACAATACCTAGTTTCTTTTTAAGACTATTTTTGCTGCCAGGAAAAAAAAAATCATTTGCTCTGTCACAATTATGGTCATAAATCTCATAGTGAGGACATTTAATGGAGGCTACAAAGCTTCCTTTATTTTACCTTACACAGTCTTCAAACTTACTAAGCATGTCAGGAAAAGCAGACCGGGTCCGTTTTAGTTCTTCAGATGTGTGTTTGAGAAATGCATTGTTAAAAAGAAATACTTCTCCGGCCCTCATTTTGCCTGGCCTACCTAGGGTAAGACTTCCTGCGTTCTCTATATAATCAATTAATTACAGTAAATGATTTCATGATAAGTAAATGATTTGGACTTTCAGTTCATGGTTTACTGAAGTCATTGAAATAAGTTAGCTTAACCCACTGTCAGGTTTATTTGTGACTTGAGGTTTTGTGAGCTTTTAAAATTTTTAATTCGTTTTGATGGAGCACCTGGGTGGTTCAGTCGGTTCAGCGATGGACTCTTGGTTTTGGCTCAGGTCATGATCTCAGGGTCATGAGATCAAGCCCTGTGTGGGGTTCCTCCACACTCAGCAGACGTCTGCTTAGGATTCTCTCTTTCCCTCTTCTTCTGTTCCTCTCCCTGATCATGATCTTGCTCTCTTTCTCTCTCTAAAAATAAATAAAGTTATCAAGATAAAATTTTTAATTCATTTTTAATAGGAAACAGATGCTTAGAGTATTAAATTCAAAAGATCCCAAAGAGAATATGGTGCAAGTTCCCTCCCACCCCAGGCTCCCTACCTTCCATAACACCTTCCCTGATCCAACTGTGTGTACCAGCTGCTTCGATATCATTTCAGAGGTATTATATGTAAAGCAAATATAAACATGCAGGTTTTTTAATATCTCTTTGAGCTCTTTGTATCAATACATATTGAGTTTGTTTTAGAAGCTGCATAGTGTTCCATCAGATGGATAAAACAATTTATAATCCATAGCATAGTGATAAATGTTACAGATGACATTTCAATCAATATTATTGGAGTGTGTATCTTTGCACACATGTGAAATTGTATATATAGCTTAAATACATAAAGAGGAATTGCTAGGTCAAAGGTTGTATACACTTTTATCTTAACAGATACTGTAAACCACTTTGCATAGACGTTATACCAATTTATCCTACTACCAAAATAAGTGTGCTGGAACTGTCGTATTTCTCATCACAGAGTGTATCACCAAAATTGATCTTGGCCAAACTTACAGGTTAAAATATATTCCTAGATATTGTGAAATATGGGGGAATCCTTATGTTTTTTCAAGGCACCCATTTGTAAAGCTTTTTTGAATGTGAAAATTATCTTATTTAGAACATTTGAGCTCAGTTTGATGCCTGAGAGCATCTGAAGTGGTTTAATACCCATGGAAAAAGGAATTTTTGAATTTTATATGTGGGGAATTCGTTCATGAGGGATCTGAAGTATAAGCCAAAAAGAGGAAAGGGGAATTTGAAGCCTTTCTCCCCTTCCTTTTTTTCCAGCCAAACCCTCTCTCCCATGAGTTATCTTTGCTTAGCGCTCCCCCACCTTTTCCACATATAATAAAGGGACATACAGTTTACACCCTCTTTTTCCCTGAGTGTTGTTACTCAAAGTATTGTGACTGGATAAAACAGAATGTCTGGAAATTCCACTAAGAGATAGGACATTTATGTTTGTCTTTTAACCAGGTTACCAAATCATCCTCTATGCTAATTCTCCTTTGGAGCTGAGTTTTTATTTATTCCCTTCTTTGCCTTCTTAGGAAAGAGACCTATTCTCTGAGTCTGTGGAGCTGACTTAAATGTTCACTTTCTGAAGCAGAGCACAAATTAATGTAATCTTTTATTATATGCTAGTCACTGTCATTGTGGTTAAGTACCACGTAGCGCAGATGCAGCATTTTTTAAAGACACACGCAAACACACACACAAACACACAGGCACCATGATTTCTCTTTGATGAATATGGCAAGCTGTTCATTTTTTCACAGCTGTAAAGAAGGCAGTCAATTGTAATAAGTAAAATGGAAGTACCCATTTCCTCTTCTTGATTGAAAAGAGAGAGCAAAATTAAGTTAAAGCTGAAACTTGACTAGGATTCTTATTCCTGGCCATATATTTCTATTTGAGCAACATTTGAAAAATTGTATTTGACTCTCCTAAAAATGAAAATACAAAACTGGACACAATGGGGGATCTCATTGACATAGTATTGCAAATCAATATTGAAATATTAACTTGGTCATAACAGAGTCTAAATGAAGATTTATGCGAAAACCGAAGCATAAAATTAAAAAGTAAAAAAAGTCAACCAAAGTTTCAGTAGGTTTTCAGCCCAGGTATCCCTTGATAGAAGCAAAGCCAGTCGCAAAATCTTTATTACAATTGCTAAAGAAGTCAATTCATTGCACGTAACCTAAATGATCCGTTGTGAGTGCTGTAGTTTCAGTTCTGCCTTTGATTAAAAGTATATGTGTGCCGGGTGGTAAGTACGTGCTGACGAAGTATACTATCCCACTCAGCTCCATTAGGTATACTTATGTCCTGTGCATAAGAAAACGGACAAGGACTTCTGGGGGAACTGTTAGGTCAAAGGTGAAAGCAAAAGGAAAATTTCAGTTATAAAACAAGCAAAACTTCCAATACAGACGTAGGAAAAAAAAAAAAAAGCATCCAAAGCACTAACCAAAAATGTGTTGGCAAGATTTCTGTAAGGAAAGTAGGGATGCTAGAAAAATGGAAGAAACTAAACTGCCAAGAAGGACAATGGGCAAAGGGAGATGTTGATGATGTGGGTTGAAACGTTAGGGCCATAAATAGAGGGTGTTCTAAGAAGAAAAGGACATTTTAAAAATAATACTAACAGCTCATCAAGAAGAGCCTACACTTTGAAACTCTTTTTAGCTAGAGAACGACCTCTCAGTTCTAAAGCAGGGGTTCTTAAAATGTGGTCCCAGATCAACTTCGTTGGCATCGCTTCTAGAAACTTGTTAAAAATTGCAAAATGGTCCCACCCCAGATCCATGAATTTGGGTCGAGGCCCAGAAATGTGGATTTTACGGTGATTCTGATGCAAGTTCTTCTGACCCCCACTGTTCTGTAGAATGAAGCCATTGTCTTGGGGCTTCAGAAAGCACCTGTCAGGGGACGCCTGGGTGGCTCAGTTGGTTAAGCATCTGCCTTTGGCTTAGGTCATGATCTTGGGGTTCTGGGATCGAGTCCTGCATTGGGCTCCTTGCTCAGCGGGGAGCCTGTTTCTCCCTCTCCCCTTGCCCCTCCCCTACTTCTGCTTTCTTTCTCTCTCAAATAAGTAAATAAAATCTTAAAAGAAAAAAACAAAAACAAAGAACCTGTCAGAATCAGAATGCCTCAGATAAGCCCTCTCCGCTTCCCCAAAACTCCATCCCCATGACCTGGTGGTTTAGGAGTGTCTTTTTATGTGGAGCAAGAGGAAAGAAATAGAAGAACACTCCCCATTCTGTGGCATATCTTTAAAAAAGCACACTTCATAAATTAATTCTGGTTTCTTACTGTTCCAGAAATCTGTTCTTCTTTTTATTGATTATTCTAATGGGGTGAAGAGGCTTTTTTCTGCTATTTGAAAAGGATATTAACTATTCCTGTTTTCTTTCCCTTATATCAGTTTGAGGCAAAGACCATATTAAGCGCAAATTCCAAGTGGAAATCTTGGAAGATAGGTGTTTCTGGTTGGCAAAGCATTTTGGAAGTTTAAGTAACCCTGCTCATATGCCATAGAGACCACTGTGGTTTTTCTATTGTTAAGCCATGTAATTATCACAATAGTTAATATTGATTGGGCATTTGGGGAGGCCAAGTATTATGTTAAGAAAAATCTCATTTAACTTATATGTCTGTGAGGTAGATACTGTTATCATTTTCATTTTATAACCATAACAAAGAGGCTAAGTAACTTGTCCAAGATCATCCAGTTAATAAGTAAGTGGTAGAGAGGACGTAGCTGGTTCTGATGTCGGATCTCATGCCATTTATCTCCACAGTTTCTACTTCTCTATGCCTTTTACTTGGCTCCAGACAGTCCGCCAGGACTTTTCTTCTATTCTTGATAGCTTCCACCACCCATTGCTCTGGGGTTTTGTTCACAACCAGCATCCACAAAGAAGTGAGACACCATCTAAATAATCTTTCCTCCCCACCCATCCTTCTTCTTACAGAGAAAATATGTAGTGCATGTAGTTGTAAGGGTTTCATTGCCCTCACAATGGGAAACCAGATATTTTAACCTAACATGGGAAAGATAGCATCCTTCAAAATATATATGTATAAAACCAAGGTCTTCTAATTATGTTGTATCACGCCTGACTTCCTTATCATGCAGAAAGCTGAGCCTAAGGGAGTTTCTCTGGCCTCTGTAGGTTTTGAAAAAAAGCAGAGGGGAGTGGGAAGACAGGACCAAACATATAAGTGGGCTTTTCCTAATGTGGCTTGTTCTCGTACCTTCCTCATCAGCCTGATCGTCAACATCACCACCAATGCCTTCCTTCCTCAAGCCCCTCATCCAGCTGGATCCCAATTTCTTTCTTTTTTTTTTTTTAGATTTTATTTATTCGACAGAGGTAGAGACAGCTAGCGAGAGAGGGAACACAAGCAGGGGGAGTGGGAGAGGAAGAAGCAGTCTCACAACAGAGGAGCCTGATGTGGGGCTCGATCCCATAACGCCGGGATCACGCCCTGAGCCGAAGGCAGACGCTTAACCGCTGTGCCACCCAGGCACCCCTGGATCCCAATTTCTATCCATTGCATCTTCTAAATAACCCCGTATTTGGTTACCTCTTTCTGCTTCCATGGCTGCTGTCTTGAACATCACCTGACGAAGTTTTTTTTTAGATTTTAAACTGAAGGCAATAGAAATAAACAGAAAAATTTTAAGGCAAGGATGTGGCATAATCAGATATGAATTATGTTATAGAGCCATCATTCAGACAGATGTGCAGAGGATAGATTGGCAGACCAGAGGCAAGGAGATAAATGAGTTAGGCATGAATGAAATAAAAAGCATGAGAGCACTGAGTATGGTACCAAGCAAATGATGGAAACTTACATATTGGTTTCTGTTTCTGTCAGTCCTTCAGGGGGATAGAAGGTTTCTTTATAGCAAATTACAAATTCATTTAACATTCATTCAATAAATACTTACTGAGTACTTACCACGTGAGAGACATGATGTTGGGCTATGGCAATACAACAGTAAAGAAAACAAAATGCAAACGTGCTTTGTGTTGCTAGCCACCATTACACCTTTACATGAATGAGTGCTCTGAGAAAATATTTTACTAAAGGAATGAAGACAAAAGTATTCACACATAGGTTGTTGAATTGAGGATAAAGACACCGTACCAAGAGAAGTAATGAAGACAAACTTCCCCTCCCTCATCATCTTAACTAGGTCTTCCCCCAGACAGAAAGAAAACAACTGGCCTTTGGATACCAGTAAACAGAAACGTGTTCAAATTTTTTTGATGAGCTGTCATCCAGCATAGCATGAGATCCAGAATGACTAGGATATAGACCAGATAAATCCGAATTTGAAAAAGGAAAAAGACCCTTAGCTCTATAGAAATGTAGAAGGAAGCCCAGGTAAAAGCCTTGTCACCTCCAGGAAGGTCATGAGGTCATCATGCTTGGGGATGGACAGGTATTCAAAGGAAAGCCAAGGATTATGGTGGATGAAGGATTGTAGGCAAATAACAACCGTGGCTAGGGTGCAGTGAACAGAGCACTGGGTTTGGAGGCATTGAACCTAAATTTGATTCCCTGCTTTGCCCCACATAAGCTGGATGGTTTTGAGTACACAAGGCAATCCCTCGGAACCTGTTTTCTCATTTTTTAAATGGACACAGTCAGACCTATTTTAATTACACCACCAGTATGAAAGGCAGGATTAGAATGAGATACTAATAAAATGCTATACAGCATAAAATTTTCTTGGTTTTATCTTATCTCATTACCCTGTAAAGTAAGTGACTTCAAATTCTTTTTTTAAAAGAGGAAACATATAGACATAGGGATAGAGAGATAAATACACAATGTACAGAAAGAAAATTATTACCCACCACCACGTGAGTGCCTAAAAATAGGGACTTTGTCTTAATCAGCTTTTTAATCCAAGAATCTAGCACCTAATCACTGTCATTAAATGTTGGTTGGATGAATGAATGAATGAATGAATCTCCAAAAAAGAAATGTTAATAATTTTTGTAGAGCTGACTTGTGAGAAAGTATTAATGGCCTTCCATACCTTTCTGGGGATGGAAATAGTAGAGTCATAGAATTCACTTTACCTATTTCGTGTTATTTAAGTTGGTCTGGACTATAGCTTAATTTTAACTTGTAGATTTTTTAGTTTCTTGCTACTCAAAGTGTACTTCTAGAATCGTACCAGTCTGCAAACTGTTTGTTACTGGTCTATAACAATATAAATACAGATAAAGAGAATAAGCATATAGAAATTTTTATAGCAACTTGACAGTGTAATTTTACATCTATTGAATCTTTTAAAGAGTTGGCTTGCGTTTTTTTGTGTCTTTTAAACTCATTTTTCTATTCATTCTATTGTATGTTACAAAAATATTGGTATATGACAGATCATGGTGGCAGGGGGCTTTGGGAGGGAATAATCCTTCACTACCGGCCTGGCTTATTGCCCTAGTGCTGTCATTAATCTCTCAGAAACTACCAATGGCGGGATGCCTGGATGGTTCAGTCAGAAGAGCATGCGACTCTTGATCTTTGGGTCATGAATTCAAGACCCATGTTGGGTGTAGAGATTACTTAAATAAAAACTTTAAAAAAATGATCACTGGTAATACTCAAGGTATCATATCCATGGACACCCTTAGACTTTTTATTATTTTTGTAAAGTAAAATTGGTTTCAGAGGCGATAAACAGGTCCCAGTTTAGGTAACTACCGTGGCGCTTACCGGAGAACGGAGTCAAGGAGAAGGCCTGGGAGAGCCAAGATTTTACCCCAGTTCATCCATCTACTAATGGCATGACCTTGGGTGAGGAACAACTCTTAAGTTCTTCCTCTTAGTACGAGGAATTTCCTATTGGTAAAGAGATCATTATTTCTATATTAAAGGATTTGAAAGCATAAATGGCTCCACAAAGTCACTTAGCTCAGGATCTGGCACACAGGAGGAACTCACTAATTTTGGGCATTGGTATAGTTATTTTGGCAGATGCTCAGGAAGGGGCAGGGGTCAATGGGCTCTGATGGCAGCAAATAGCATAGATTCGGGTAGACAGTTTAGGTTCAGGTAGTTGTGACCTTGGCTGCTGATGTAGGTTGACCCTGCCTAGCTTTCATGGGCTTACATATCACCTGGGCATCTTATTGAAGTGCAGAATTTGTTAGATCTGGGGTCTGTGAGTCTGCACTTCTAACCAACTGGACATAGATTCGGCTACTCCACAGACGATACAACGCCCTAGAGCGAGGTTCCAGCGGTGGCAGGTAAAAACCACCTGGAGGGTGGGCTAGCACAGATTTCCAAGGGGCGGGAGGGTTGCCTGGTTTCTGGTCTTGGGTGTGGCCTGAAAACATGCATCTCTACCCAGTTCCATCAGCATTATGATGCTGCAGCTAACGCTTTAGGATCTTTGAGAACCGTTGCCCAGGGTGGGAGGCAGAAATCTTGACTTCTTCATTGACCTTAAATAAATCACCTAACTTTCCACAGTTTTCTATAAAATGAAGACAAACTGAATGATTTTTAAGTTTCCTTCTAGTTCTAAAATCTATCCATTCTTTCTGGCAGTTGTCTCAAATACACATTGGTAATTGTAGAAATCCACATAAATACATTTTTGTTAGTAGTGTTTCCTTTATTCACAAATGACTAATAACAACACGGATACACCTAGGAAAAGGAACTCATACCAGCAACCTTATTTGCCCTAATGGGATGTGGTAAGGCAGTTTGGGGCTGATCTGGGTTTTTTTTTTCTTTTTTTTAATAGAACCATTGTTTTCATAGCCTAGAAGTCTCAATCCTTCTGCTTGTTGTCCTCATGAGCAACCCAACAAAGAGCTCTTCTTTTTTTGACTTAGAACATTCTAGACTGATCTTAATATTATCATTGAATGGCCAGAAACTATAGTGAGCACTTGATGTGGATTGTCTTAGTCCTCACAACTACCACATGGATTAGTTATTAATCCCATTTTTCTAATTAGAAAACTAAGG